>NC_136411.1:305346439-305583939 GCF_051521515.1 Lactuca serriola
TGTTAACACAAGCTGATATCACTTCCCATAATACCTATTAACGAAAAACTAGAAGAAAGTAAAAGATTGTCTTCAAAATGAATCAGTGTAAAATAAACTCAGGAGTATCGAGAAGAAAACTCAAACCGTAATTCACCGATTGAATTTGCATCCAGAAGGTATGAGAATAGCATGCATAATCTCAGAACAAAATCCGAAAATTCTTCATGTCATTAAGCACTAACCCTATGTGTGATCCCTTCCTTTCTTCCTTTCCCACAAAGGACACATACTCTCAAACAAAATTCTGAGTGTTGCACAGTTGAGAGATGCCTCCTATCATGTGCCTGGAACAGCCACTATCAACAAACTGAAATCTGATGATATGCCTCCATAGCTGCTCCGACACAGAGCGGGATCAATTGGTCTTTGGAACCCAGTCCATTTTGAAACTGGGTCGACCTTTGTCATCAACGCAAGGTACTTTCTCCCATGACATATCATGTTTATCACAAACAGAAGATGAAGAAATATTAGAGCCGTTAGAAGATTTGGGAGAGTGAGCCTTTGGAACCCATTTGTAGTTGGGTTTAACCCATTTCTTTTTCGATCTGATGGGTGGCTTGGTACTTGCTTTTGATCTTGATTGTCGGCCATTGAGATGACTTTGATTTTGGCTTCACGGGAGCATCTCTTGGATTTGGCTTCTTGGCCGACATTCCCTTCTTGACCTTGGGAGTTGGATTCTTGACCTTGTGGGATTGATTTTTGGCCTTCGTGGCATTCCAGTCGCTATTGTCTGAATGTGGCCTCGAAGGGTTTCTTTTAGAAAATCTCCTTCTTGGCGCGTTCTGCCAGCCTTGTGCATAGTAGGGAACGTATGCTTGATTAGGACAATTTCTGGCAATGTGTCCAGGTGTTCCACCATGAAAACAAGTCTTTTTCTTCACTGTGAAGTTGTTTCTTCCTGCCCCTAGTGGCGTATCCTTGCCTTGTCTCTGTTTGTTCCCACATGCACACTTACAGCAAGCCGTCGGCTTTGCTTGTTTTGGAGGCCTGTATTTCTCAACATCAGGTTAATCAGAAGTAACTGAGTTAGAAGCAACATATTCAGAGTTCAAGGAGTTATTGGATTGTTCAATTGTTTTCTCCTTGTTCTCATCCTCTGCTACTTTACCTGCACATGAAGTAGAAGCATTAGTATCGTTCAGCTCAACACCCTCAGTTGGCCCACAACATTCAGTCTTAACTGAAGCTGGAGTAGGGGTTTGGCCATACTGAGCAGACATTTCTTTCTCATTGGTCTCAAGGGGTGGGTTATAGTTGTGATTAAAAGGAGGTGACACACTGTGATACCCTAAACCTTTGGTTTGATTATCATTAAAACTCAATTGATTTTCTACTAAGGACTCGACTGTCTTACTTGACGTAGTATAATTTTTGAAACTAACATCTGTTTTTCCACACTTAATTTTGAAAGCGTCAAGGTCTTCAGGTACAGCAACAAGTTTTTTCTTAATGTGATCGTAATTTTCACACTTGTTGCTGTAATCTTCTTGAAGCTTTCGGAAATCCTTGATTTTGGCTTCTAATTGTGCTTTTAAGGGTTTCTGTTCTTTCCTAATAGTGTACCTCTCGTATTTTAGATCCTCATTCTCTCTCTCTTGATTATATCTATTGATTCTCGTAAAAGTTTAATAGTTTTAACACAAGATGGAGTACATGAAACTTTATTTACCGGAATTGATGTGGAACTCATTTTTTTTATAAAAAAAATATGCCCTTTGACTAAAAACTTAAAAGTCAACCTTAAAAGTCAAATTTAAAAAGTCAAACAGAAAATTCGAAAATTTGAAAATTAAACGAAAAAGTCAAAGGTCAAACTTGAAAGTCAAAGTGAAATTTTTAAAGAAAAAAATCAAAAATAAAAGTCAAAAGTTAAAATAAAATAAAAAAAATAAAAACTAAAATTTTTGGGTTGAAAATGGAATTTTAAAATAAAAGAAATTGAATTTTGGGGTTAAAAGTGCCAATTTTCGAAAGTTGAAACCGAGAAGGACAACTTATGTTTTAAAATTCGAAGGGATTACATAAGAGCTTCTGTAGCCTAGTTGGTAAGCGTCGTTGTGTTTATGAACCTGAGGTCCCGAGTTCGAACCTCGGCACCTTCAAATCCGCCTCTTTTTTTATAATAAAGCCTTGATGCGAGGACGAGTCCGAAAGCGCTGCTGAGCCGAGAGCGAAGCTGAGCCGTGGATCCGAGGCGAGACCGAAAACGCTGTGAACCACGGACCGAAAGCTCGGACCGAACACCTGACCGAACACGTGCGCGAATTCGGACCGAAAACTTAGGCCGAAATCTCGGACCGAAAATCCGACCGAAATCCCTTCAAAGACCGAAAACACTTCGGAAATCGCTGTTCTTGACGAAAAACAACGTTTTTTTTTTCACATTTTTTGCTCCAAAACTCGATCAAAAACTCGTTTTTAGGAAAAACGCGAAGAACAAACCCCCCTTATTTTTCCAAGATCTATCCAAAAACGCAAAAAATCTCTTCAAAATGAGATCAAATAAGCTCCAGATCTGAAAAAATTGATTGATACAACCTTGCTCTGATACCAATTGTAAGTCCCCAAATCTGCTTGTGTATCAATCAGGTCCAATTGATGGTGCGGAATCCTAATCAATTGGATGATTTCAGATCAAAATAGAATAGAAGGAGAAGAAGAATAATTTGAATCTATGATGTATTCAATGTTGGAATGAAACTCTTTACACATAGATTCATACACACACACACACACACTCTTCTCTCTAACTTTCTCTCACACTGTAATTACACACACTTAAGCTCCTTGGATATGATATCACCTCACCCACCTTACACCTATATATACATGGGCCACAAACACAAGGATGGATCGAAAACCCAATGGACCGAAAACCCAATGCTAGACCGAAAACTCATGGGTTTTCGGTCCAAGCTACAATTAATCCCAATATTAGTTTTCGGCCCAAATGATAAAACAATAAATGCTTAGAAAAGCAAAGTATAAACCAAATTTAGACCCAACAAACATCTTACCACCATCATCAAGTTCAAGAAATCTTCTCTCCTACCACGAGATCTCTTGTAGACGTTTCTGGACGATAGTAGTGTAGTGGGCAATTGAAAAATTCAATATTCTAATGATGGAGGACTCATTAATGTCATCGATTGCTACTTTCCACACTACAAAGATTATCATCGCTGATAATTCAAAGTTTTTGTTCGTGGGGTCGATTCAGGAGATGATGTATATGTGTGTTTCTGGGGCAAGTAAAATTATCACAAAGTACAAGAAGTATCCTGTGTCGGATCCTAGGGAGCTTACTTCTGAGATGCAACGATCCTTAGACGAGGCCGATAAACCCAAAAAGGGAGGAAAGAAGGGGGAAAAGAAGAAAGGGTTTCAAGAAGGTGACTCCTCTCAAGCTCCTACTCCTAAGAAATGAAAAACTCAAGGAGCAGCTCCTTCCGCTCCTAAGAAGCGAAAGATACACAAGATGACTTTGCAACCCAACTCATCTTCAACAAGCTTGGAAAGCGAACATTCTCAGTATGAGGGTTCACTTCGTGGTGATTCGCCTCCACCTTCTCCACAACAAGAGGTAAATCTTAATGATAAAATTCCAACTCCACCTCCTTCTCCTACTCACACTTCCATTCTAATTACTATCGCACCTTGTCCACCTCCTGTCACTACACAATCAACCCCAATTTCGTCTCAACTACCAGTTTCTCCTCAAACACAAAAAATCATTCCTCTTTCTATCCCACTCTTTACTGATTCAACAGTAGATCCTACTATCTCCATCCCACCTTTTGTTTTACTCAACATATCTAATATAGGGGCTCTAACTTCAGGTTTCTCTACTCATGTTTCACCTCCTATTTCCCCTCTTAACCGTGATCATCCAGACATGCTTTTTTGTGATGACGACGGCGACGAGGATCTTGGGGGTTTTACTTACAGTCCCTTCCAAATCCAGACTGAGAATGAAGATAAGGTGCAAGTAACGAAAGGGAAACTACAATCCCTCCATGAAAAGATTGACCAGTTGCTTCTCTCTAACAAAGCTTCTTCTACTGATGCATATGCTAAAGCAGCTGTTGAGTCTATCTTTGAGCGAATCGTGAAACAACATTCCACTGCTGTTGAAACATCGACTAAAGCTGTCGTCGATTCTGTTGAGGTTTTCAAGTCCACGACCGAAAAGATCGATAAACTAATTGGACAAACCACTGCTTTCATGGAGAACTTCCAAACCACTTACAATTCCAACACCACATCAGCAAATGAAGCATTGAAGAGTCTAGGATCTCTCTTCAAGACTGAAAAGATGAAACTCTAAGAGCTTCGAACTGGTCTGGAAACTGACCATAAATCATTTCAAGCTAATATCTCGTCTCAGCTTTCTCAGCTTAAAGATGAACTTGTCAAGGAAAGTACTCTCAAGGATTCTCTTGATCTCAAGACAGAAGAAGCCAAGATGTTAAGTACCAAACTTGAAGCCTCGGAGAAGCAAGTCAAAGATCTGTTATCTGAGAGGGCAGTCATGCGAAGCTGTATAACTGATGTTACTGGCATGCTCTCGGATATCATTGAGACCAGGGACTCTATGATCACCATCACTATGCGTAAGCATTTGACAGAAAAGCTAAAGCCAGTCTTTGCCATGCTTCACTACCTTGAAGGTGTTTCTAATCAATCCTTTAATCTGAAACAAGGGGGGAGAAAGTGTGACTGATGGATCAAGAAAAGAACATGTAACTGGGGGATCACGAACAGAAGAACCTAAAGCTTTTGTCAAGCCACCTAAAGCTCCTATCAAGCCTATTGTCAAGAAGGAACCCAAGGAAAAGGAAAAGTTGTTCTGTGATGACCCAATCATCGACAATGAAGAAGAAGAGCTTACTAAAGAAGAGAACTAAAAAGGCAAAAAGTCCATGAAGCTGAAATGGATGAGCATCAACAAATCATCAGTGAAGCCGAAGAAAAGGAAAGGGCTGAGAAAGAAGCACATGCTACTCTTCAGATTAAAAAGCTCCTGTTCCTCAAATGAACCCTGAAGCGATTCCAACGTGACGCTGTTGATCTTCCAAGCTAGTATTGGTTAGAACCAGTAGTTTTCTTTTGAACTTTAGAACACACAAGACTCTTAAATGGATCTGCGAATCACTCCAAAGGCCTTTAGATTTTGTTGTTTTGTTAAAGTGTCGAACGCTCCAATTACAGACAGCGGAGCGGATCATATGCTTTTCTCTTTCTATCTAAAGCATATGAAGCCACAATATGAAACCAGATCATTGAGCAAAATCACTAGTGTGAAAGTTATAGGGCCGATCGAGACTAATAGCTTTCCAAACGCTAAGTTCAAAGTGGCAAGAGGTTTAACCAACCAATGCTATGAGTTTACTCTTGTAGATCTTCCATGCCTTAACCCAAACGACTGGTTCGTT
The DNA here is from genome assembly GCF_051521515.1 of Lactuca serriola. Classification (NCBI taxonomy): domain Eukaryota; kingdom Viridiplantae; phylum Streptophyta; class Magnoliopsida; order Asterales; family Asteraceae; genus Lactuca; species Lactuca serriola. The sequence continues at coordinate 305,351,923 of NC_136411.1, forward strand.
CTTTACAACATATTGCTGAAGGACAAAGAAAAGTATGAACCTACCATGTCTCATCTCAAGCTCATGATACAATCCTACATTCAGGAGATTGGGGGAATGGATGTTGAAGTTGCTGGCATCCTGCGAAAGAAGCCTTCGACTGTTCTTAAGGAAACTCCTGAGGATTTTGAAAAGTTGAAACCAGGGAAGATTTACAGTGGAGATTGGTTCGTGGTTTATTCTGCTAGGGAACAAACTAGATAAGATTTTCATAAAGGATGCTTCTATCTTTCTGATAAGCATCTATATACCACAACCTTCCTTGAGTTCATTTTGGAGCAAGTGAGCTAGTTCAGAGGCAACAAGAAAGAAGATATCAAGTGCTTCTCAGATATGATTCTTTGGTACATTGAAGTTCCCCAAGTGATTTATGCTATGATTCCAAAGGTGTATGAAGTACATAAGCGAATCCAAGGCTGAAGGGTTCGGTCCTCAATTGACGCAAAAAGGGAGATTGTTGGGTATAATAGATTGTGTCATTAGGCCGTTTTACTTAGTCCATTATGTACATGGTTTGGTCCTGTCCAACCGTATTAATTATTAGGGTTATAGTAGTTATATTTCATGCATGCACCGTAGTTATTAGCTGTTGAATTGATATTTTCTCTGTAACCCTAGCATGCCTCTATAGTAGCAATTCTTTATAGAGTTCTTCTGAGGTTGTGTCTTTTAATCATTCGACACCAGTTGATACATCTTGTGTTCTTGTTTTCATATTGTGTTAATACTTTACTTGTTAGAATCTAATCGATCTAAAAGGATTTTATTCCTAACAAAGGTCGTTATGCTGCCGATTTTATTTTGGGATTCAGGTGTATTATAGACCTCCGTGAAGGTCAATTTTACAAAACTATGTACTACCGTGAAACATTATCAATGAAATGGTTTGCATATAGCCGAGATATATACTATTATGAAATGTTTACAAGTTTCAATAAAGGCTATACATAACAAACATATAGCCGAGATGTTCTATTTCGATAATACCCGATTTATAACTATTATCAAGGACTTGCCATCATTCCATCTCTAATCCCTATGGCAAAAGAGTGCCACCATGCAGAAGTAACCGACGTGCCAGCGTAACCCCAACATTTCCACCAACACCAACTCCACAAGTGGACCCCACTATGTTCCAAGCCGCTGTGGCAACCGCGGTGAAAATCGCCATGGAACAACTTAGCGCCAATGGCATAAACGGAAATATAAATGGAAACAAGGACGGAAACGGGAACGGTGCCAACAGTTCCAATCATGGCGAAAGACAAGGACACCAACAAGTATGCTGCTACAAGGATTTTATGAAATGAAAGCCCAAGACTTTTCATGGTGACGATGGTGTCATCACCTTAACGAGATGGTTTGAGAAAACCAAATCCGTGTTTGAAGTCTGTTCATGCCCAAATGAATGTAAAGTCAAGTACGCAACTTTTACTTTCGCTGACTTGGCTTTATCCTGGTGGAATGACCATGCTAGAACCCTGAATCTTGCCGTGGCCAACTCTATGAGTTGGGAAGATCTGAAGGTCATGATGCTGGAGGAGTACTACCTGAGAGGCAAAATTCAGAAATTAGAACAAGAGCTTTGGAAACATACAATGACGGGATCTGATGTGACCGCCTATACTACCAGGTTTATGGTCACCCCGGAAGACAAGAAAGTGGAACGCTACATTTGGGGACTACCCCCCCAGATTCAAGGAATGGTTGTATTTACTAACCCAACCACCTACAACTATGCCAAACGTTTGGCACAAAGGCTTGTCAACCACGGAGTCCGCCAGGGCATTATGACACCCACACATGATCACCCAAAAAGGGGATATAAAAAGCAAAAGTTTTGGAACAAGAAAAATGGCCAACCGACACAAGAGCCTTTCAAAAGACAACAAACTGTGGCAGTCTATGCTGTCACTGTCCCTACTGCCCCAACGCTGACTAAACAATATGATGGGAATCTGCCTAAATGCAACAATTGTAACAGGAAGGGACATACCGCTCGGTCTTTAAGGCGCCAACTCAACAGACCACCCAAGTCACTAATGCTGGGGTGAGTTAGGCGTGTCACAGATGTGGGGAGACGGGGCATTTCAAAAGGGAGTCCCCAAAGGCAAAGAACAAGAATGTCAGAGGTATGGGAAGGGTCTTGACAATGGGGCACGAGGAAGCGATGAAGGACCCAACTATGGTTACCGGTACGTTTCTCCTCAATAACTCATATGCATGCATAATTTTTGATAGCGGTGCGGATAGGAGTTTCATGAGCCACAAGTTTAAACACATACTCAAACAAAAACCTCAATCACTCAATGAAATATTCACAGTTGAGATGGCTAATGGAAAAAACTGAAAGCACCAAAGACATATACATATGATGCATCCTAACCCTAAACAACCACTCCTTCCAAATCGACCTAATTCCTGTTACAATAGGAAGGTTTGATATGATCATTGGCGTGGATTGGTTAACCCCTCACCATGCCGATATCATGTATTACGAAGGGCCCTCTGACTTAACTTACCGAATAACGAAACCCTTGTTATCTATGGTGACAAACCCGACACAAACCTCCGAATCGTCTCTTGCATCAAGGATCAAAATTACCTGCACAAGAAGTACCACACATTCCTAGCCGACATTGTTGATGAGAAGAGGGAAGTAAAAAACATCAAGGATATTCCAGAAGTATGCATTTTTCCCGACGTATTCCCAAAAGACCTTCTGGGAGTACCGCCCGTGCGACAAGTTGAGTTCATAATTGACTTAATTTCTGGAGCTACCCCCATAGCCAAATCACCATATCGTTTGGCCTTGGCAGAAATGCAGGAATTGTCCAGTCAACTGAACGAACTACTAAGTAAAGGATTCATCAGACCAAACTTCTCACCCTTGGGAGCACTAGTCTTGTTCGTAAAGAAGAAAGACGGATCATTCCGTATGTGCATTGACTATCAAGAGCTGAACAAACTTACAATCAAGAACCGATATCCCCTAACTCAAATTGACGATATGTTTGACCAACTTTAGGGATCGAGCTACTTCTCAAAAAATCGATCTAAGGATGGGGTACCATCAGCTCAGAGTCCAGGAGGAAGATATTCCTAAGACGACATTTATGACTCGTTACGACCACTACGAGTTTGTTGTGATGCCCTTCAGATTGACTAATGCACCCGCAGTGTTCGTGGATCTAATGAACCGCGTGTGCCGACCTTACCTAGATAAATTCTTGATAGTGTTCATTGATGACATACTAATCTATTCGCGAAGTAAGGAAGAGCATAGTCAACATTTGCGACAAGTATTGGAGACGTTAAGGGTGGAGAAGCTGTATGCGAAGTTTTCAAAATGTGAATTTTGGATTCGAAAGGTGAACTTCTTGGGACACGTGGTCAGCAAGGAAGGGATACATGTGGATCCTTCCAAAATCAAACCAATTAAAAACTGGGAAGCGCCGAGGACACCGATAGAAATCTGCCAGTTTTTGGGCCTTGCTGGCTACTACCGAAGGTTCATATAGAAATTTTCCAACATCACAAAGCCACTTATTGCCCTTACCCAGAAAGGAGTGACCTTCAACTGGGAGGATAAACAACAAAACTGCCTTCCAGACGCTAAAGCAAGCTTTATGCAGTGATCCTATCTTGTCCTTTCCAGAAGGAGCATAAGACTTTATGGTCTACTGCGATGCATCCAAGCAGGGGCTAGCTTGTGTACTCATGCAACGAGGAAAGGTCATTGCCTATGCCTTGAGATAACTTAAGACTCATGAGGTCAACTACACGACATACGACCTTGAATTAGGGGTAGTAGTGTTTGCCTTAAAGATCTGGAGACACTACCTTTCTGGTACAAAGTGTATGATCTTCAATGACCACAAGAGTCTCCAGCACATCCTCAATAAAAAAATAGCTCAATATGAGGCAACGAAAATGGGTAGAGTTACTAATGATTACGAATGCGAAATTCTTTATCATCCGGGCAAGGCCAACATGGTAGTAGATGCTATAAATTGAAAGGAATCTCAGGCCGCTGAGTAAAACCATTGACAATGACTATCCATTCACATATGTCCACTCGGATCAAGGAGGTGCAACTTGAAGCCTTGAAACCTGAGAATGTCGCAAGTGAAGCCGTGCGAGGAATGGATAAAAACCTTGAGGTCAAGGGTGATGGAGCTCATTACCTCATGAATCGAATGTAGGCACCGAGATTCGGCGGGTACAAAGACATTATCATGAACGAAGTGATGGGTTTTGGTCATAAGACATCCTATGTGCTCATACAAACCCTAATGCTTGGATCTAGGTTTCTCTATTGTATATGCAAGTTATCCAAGACTATAAACCCTAATTCTAGCATATGGAAATCAATATTAACATATAATTAGGTTTAAGATATTACCTTGATTGTTATGTAGTTATAACAATCCCAATTCCTCCTTGAATTGACTTTGGAAGGCTTAGAGTCACAAGTGTCACTCCTTTAATGGCTTACAAACACCATAAGCAAGTGGAGAAGGTATAAGGAGAGAGGGGAGGTATTGAATTCGTTTCTAGGACCTCTTGGGAAGGCTTAGACGAATTCATGAGCCTTGGGGTCTTTATATAGGGTTAGGATTAGGGTTTCAGTCCTTATCCTTATCTAGTTACTTGCCCATCAAGCAACCATAAGATAAGCCTTGAAAATCCCTATCTTTTGGACCTTGGACGATTTTAAGGATATCCTTATCCTTGAATTCGTCCATCCTTTAACAAGGATAACCATTGCCCTATTTTGTAACTATCACATAATTACAATTCAGCCCCTCTAGTTTAATTAATTACACTTGATCACAAAATTAATTCTTAATTAATTATTGACCAATATTAATTAAACAAATATGATTTCTCCTTTAATATATTATTCTTATAACATATTAATAAATCATAATAACCTCTCTCTTTATTTATTTCTCCAATCAAGTTGCTTTGGTGAAGGCAACCCAAAAGGACCATGCACCATCGGGTCAAGTACATACCAAAATAGTTATGGACTTAGACACTAATCCAACAATCTCCCACTTGGAAAAGTCTAATAACTATTCTGCGTATGACTTCAGATCCTGATCTGCAATCGTAGCTTTCCAAAGCCGCTGTCAACTCTGATCATGTCAGATACGCGTGTCTTTAGATAAGGGATCATATATTCCTCCATTCTAGATATCATATGAGATATGATTTCAAATCATTCTCTTTGTACTATATCACGATTCTCGATTTATGACGACTGACTAATTGAACAAATCAAATTAGCCCTAGCCCGGCCGAGCATTTACGTTTGTCATCACTAAATCATCGAGGGGCCCAAAGATATTGCTTTTATCCTTCTTTGGATAAAAGGAACGGATAAACTTTGATACAATGCTTGCTTGCACTTACTAACCGAATCACGCACAACAATATGTTTTATAACACCAAGTTACTAGTGCGTTTACATATTATCAATGTGCAACCGATTTGCAAGATACAACTCACACATCTCAGTTTCAAGAATATAAGATGTTATCGTCTCACCAATCACTCGTGATACAATCCATGGAGTGATCCAAGTGAGCGTGGGTTTAATCCGATGCTCAAATCATATTCATAAGCACTCATGAACGTTGCAACAAACATTTGCTTATGTCTAATACTCTTTTAGACAATCCACACACCAATTCACGACAGTCTTCATTCATATCTACTTCCAACATATGAACGACTGTGGCCCGTTTGAATAATTCGATTATTCTTAATAAACTCAATTATTCTGGAAGTCAAAACATGTAAATGTGAAACACAAGAATAATACTAATCCCATATGGCCTCAACCCTTTGAGCATAAATAAAACACTTTTTATTTATCACCATATTGATTACTCATTATTTGTCATTTCAGGTAATCAACTTCTTACTTGAATTACAACACTTGTCCCATGCTCCTAGCACGCACACAATGTTTACCTATGGTTCTTACTTTGTGAAATAGATCACATTGAACACATTTCCAATCATTCTCATTTCACAACTCCAAATACTTTTCATAAGTGAAAGAATATCAAATTCTTGCTACTTATAGAATATGCTAGATTCTAACATTTTATGCAATGATCTCTTTTGTAATGTCACTGAACCAAAGTCACAAAGACTATTGCCAATGATATTACAAAGTCCTCTATCGGAGATTGTTACAAGACAATTCCATAGATGTGATGTCTCTCACTCAAAGTACTTTCCTTTGAACATTCTTTTGCATAAAAGTTTCTAATCTTAGACATAGATTTTTCAATATTCATTCCCAATATGGACACGTTTCCATATTTTCCATATGACAACTCATTCTTAATAGAATCTTATCTATTCGTAATGATGTCAATATGGTCCATCCGATATGGAAACATTTCCATAATTTCCATATGACAACTCATCCTTAATAGAATCTTTTCTATTCATAATAATGTCGATATGGTCCATCCAATACCATGCTTCCAACTACTCACAAGCGACCAATCCTCGTCAAACTTTGGATTGTCCTTTGATAGTTGTTTAATTATTTTAGTCAAAACCGATTCTAGTCCTTTTTCCCTCTAAATGCGCTAGACATTTGGAAAATTTTAGAATGGTCAAACATTAAAGCATTTGCAATCGATCCTATACCCGAAGCGTATGGGACACGACACATAATGTTTTATTTACTATGTTTTCAAAATTCGAATTGTGAAGAGGAATGCCGTAATCATGATCGAAATTTTAAGAACACACTATGTACCTTTGACTAAATTTATTAACATTTCTCAACCTAAACCTTTAGATTTGAAATGAAGCATAATATTCTCTCCCTTAATTATAGCAAAACAACTTTATAACCCTTACTACTTTGCAAGGTATAACTCTTGTTTTCTATAATTAATATTGCCATCTTGTAATACGTGCCTTAATAATCATACAATCATAACATTTATGCTCCCACTATCATGATGATTATTATAAAACATAACACTTATGCTCCCACTAGCTTCGACATGTATTCATAAACATCTTAACTTTCAGAAAAACAATGCTTATTGAATTTCTTAAGTTCATGTTTCTAATACTTAGTGCTTTGATAATCTTTTATCAAGGCTTCTTGAACATTTTTGCCTTAGATAGTTCATATGTGTGTCTAAACAATTTAAGACTAATTGCCAAACTTCACAATTCAAATTATGGAAAGGGATACCGTAACCATAATCGAATTCGAGAATGCAATTTTACAATCACTATCTTCTTAAAATCTTTCTTAGTGAAAGCATTTCCTCACAATCATTTTCATGAAGGAGGAAATATTATGACACTTAGATTTAAACGGTGTATGTGTTCCTATCCATGTGAATTTGTTAAAACTAAAGTTTACGACAAATTCAAACTCATATGGACCGAACTTTCTTAATTTTGATTTCTTGCCTTATGGTAGCATAGCTGCCCACCATGTCTTCCAAGTAGTTAAGCAGCTCACCCTTTCCTATCAATGTACCTTTCATTTATTAAGGTGCTTTGCCTTTTATGCGTTCAAAATGAGAACTCATAGAACTCACATGCATAATTAACTCGATTGGATTGGCACAGAATCAAAATAATGTCAACACGATAGGTTGTAAACCTCAACTCGTGTGCTAGTGATGATCGATAAGGTTTATTTGATTTGTTCTTGAAACCTTTCAAGACTATTAGGACTCCCACTGACTCCTTGACATATAAGATTCTCTTGTCAATAACCATTTCTTGACAAACAAATATTCAAGAGTTAGTGTAGCTTTTATCAAAACTCTTCATAAATTGGTCCTAGTTGGTCTTTGTCTTATCCAAGACATCACAACTTTCCACATTTGATGAATGTTACAAACCTTCTAAACACTTTTCACTCATTGTCACAATCTTAACTCTAAGACTTGTTTTGGAACGAAGTATGATTGACTTCTTGATTTAACCATTTCTTCAATTCTTGATTCCTCTTCTTATACATACAATTATACTAAGACTCATTTAGAGGATTAATTGAGATATGGTTCTTAATCATTAAGACCTATCATAAAGCATAAAAGGTACTCTCCCTTCTTCTTAGAATGGAGAAACTTTTATCTTTCTGCCTACTTGATTCTTCTTATTCATTATGCTATTGATCTAAACCCTTTAATCAATACAGAATTACACTTAATCTTGTAAGTATAATCATATTTACTAAACCTTTAGTAAATCATGACGAATATCTTTGTTACTCTTATGGTGGACTTGATCAACACGCAACTTTGTGTATTCGATCTCCTAGTCCTTCACTTGACACTTTGTCAATGAATTAGTCTAATTTCCAAATATGAAATTTCTCATTCATCGTGCAACCAAGTTGCATGATTCCAAATTTCTGTCCAATTGAAACTTGGGCGATGAGAAACTCTCCCTATTTGGTAAATTCTCGACTTTTCCATAAACACCATAAATAAGAATCATATCCATTTGTTGTAGAAATATGCAAACACCAATTTTCATAACGATTTCATTGCAAGGAAATAAACAAATAAATAAATAAGTCAAACGAAAATTTATTTTATTTATAAAAGCAGCGGAAAACATTTGTACTTACAATGAAAAATCCATTGAAAACTATGTATTTCAAAAGAAAAATTTCTAACAACTCTATCATAACTATCTAAGCTCAAAATCTAATCTTCAAGTCCATGCGATCAAGATCCATTCCTTGTGATTAGATTCATCTTGCTCTTTCACCATGCTTCCTTTCTTTTCACCGATCCTGTAAAACATTCAAATGCAATCTTATTACATTATGTATTAAGAATTAATGAATAGGAACTTAATGGAGTTAGTGGATTTTACCTGAAGCGCAACCATACTCTTTGACTCTCCCATCTTCTGGACTCTTCAGGCTCTTTGGGCAGACTTGTATCCAACGCCCTTTCTTTTGGCAGCAAACGCATGTCGGTTCTCCTAGAACGTCCTCGGAAGCATGGTCGGTTGACTTTCCCAACAAATACGCTCCATTGCTTCGCCAAATCATTTCTGATTCAGCAGCAATGAGCATGTAAGTTAGGTCAATGAGGTTGTCGTCGTGATCCATCATATAATACTTTCTTTTGAACTCATTATATGATTCAGGAAGTGACTGCAAAACCCAATTCACAGCCAACTCATATGGGAATGACACACCCAACATTATCAACCTATCAATGTGTGATTTCATTCCTAGAACGTGGGCACACACGGGTTTACCATCTTCATGTTTCATTTCCAATAGGGCTTTAGTGATATTGAACCTTTCAATTCTTCGATCTTGTGGGTTGGGGAGAACAATAGGAGGAGGAGGAGGAAGTGAAGCATGATTTCTTGTTCCTTGATTGAATCGTGGAATACCATCTTCATGTGGAAAGCTTGTTCCACGGGATTTGGGAAAACCATAGTTGTCGAACTTTGACATCTACAAAACGGGAGAAAACGAATTCAAGTTAGTTGATTGAATTAGTCCTTAGCAAATCACCCAAATGAGATACTAAGGCTAGGACCCAATAAAATATTCTACAACTCGGGAGAGGGATGCCGTAACCCTAATTGCAGAATATTTGAAGGTAAGTGAATGACGATTCACTAATTTCCACCACGAAAAACGAAAAAGAAATTTATGTTTTAAATCTATGAAAACTCCTAGATCCTTTGAGATTCATTGAACTTTCAATGGCATGTTTAAATCTCGATATGCCCCTCTTGTTTGTGACTGAGATGCCGAGGATCACAAAGCGGGTGTGAATAACCATGCAAACTTACATGGTGCCCTCACATGTTACAGTCACCTATTCGATGTGCCGGTAAACCACACACGCTCCACCGAACTATGACAAACATTGAGTCACCCTTTGCTACCTTTGCTTAGAACCATTTAGTGTGCCGATAAACCACACACGCTCCACTAACGTCTTCACAAGGGCACAAAGTGTAATTTCATGGAATCGCATCAATTCACTTTTGCCTAAGTAACTAAGATTGGGAATTTTATAAAACATTTAGTTACTTTAATAATTCATTATACTTATTATGGAAGGTTTCGTCCTATCCTACCCGTTCGGCTAATGACCCTCCATTAGTCAAGAGTGCGGTGGGTAAGAGTGGATACCCATTCAATCGCCATTTTATAGGCAATTTCCTTAAACACCCCTTATAGACCAACTTCGTGAATGAGGCCTACTAACGGTAAGACTGACTTTTACTCATACATATATATAATGTTAGACTTTTAATGTTATATATAGTATAGGGTGTATTTTACACTTTTTAAAATACTAGGTGGTCTAATTTAACAATTATACTTTTAATTTAATTAAATTGTAAACCTAAACTTTTATAGATTTATTAAACCTCTTTTAATTATACACCTTAATTAATTAATAAAACCATAAGGGTGTGATTTGAACTTTTTCAAAACTATACTAGAGTTTTAGAATTTAACATTCCTAATTAAACTTTTAATCAACTTTTAAATTCCAAAACTCGAGGGCAAGTTTTGAAACATTTCAACATATTAGGGTTTAGAATTTAAATATACATCAAAATTAAACCATTTAATCAAAATTTAAATTCCAAAACTTGAGGGCAAGTTTTGAAACCTTTTTCAAAACATTAGGGTTTTAACTATTTAAATTTCAAAACAACAAAACTTTTGGGTTCAAATTTAAACTATAAAACCTAAAGGGAAAAATATGAAACTTTTCATAACAACAAGGATCAAATAACAAATAATTTAAATTAACATTTAATCACATAATTATCCATATTTGATTTGTTTAATGATTTCTTGCAAAACAATTTATCAATTTAGTCAAAATAATTAATCAATTATCTTATAAGGAAACAATTATCTTATTAATTGATAAATATCTTCAATTAGATCAAAATTATAGTCAAATATATCATATAATCGGATTAATATTGATCTAACATGATAAGGTAACTATCCCAATGCAAAAACAGCAAGAAATCCCGAGATAACCTCCATCTGACGAGTTGACTCGTCGAGTCAAGCCTGGACTCGTCGAGTCACCTTGGACTCGGCGAGTTCAGCTATGGACTCGGCGAGTCCAGCCTCCAGAAACCCAAAAATCGAATTTTTTGAACATGTAATGCATCAATACAATTGAAACCAAGCTAGGCTCTGATACCACTAATGGGTTTTGGTCATAAGACATCCTATGTGCTCATACAAACCCTAATGCTTAGATCTAGGTTTCTCTATTGTATATGCAAGTTATCCAAGACTATAAACCCTAATTCTAGCATATGGAAATCGATATTAACATATAATTAGGTTTAAAATATTACCTTGATTGTTATGTAGTTATAACAATCCCAATTCCTCCTTGAATTGACTTTGGAAGGCTTAGAGTCACAAGTGTCACTCCTCTAATGGCTTACAAACACCATAAGCAAGTGGAGAAGGTATAAGGAGAGAGGGGAGGTATTGAATTCGTTTCTAGGACCTCTTGGGAAGGCTTAGACAAATTCATGAGCCTTGGGGTCTTTATATAGGGTTAGGATTAGGGTTTCAGTCCTTATCCTTATCTAGTTACTTGCCCATCAAGCAACCATAAGATAAGCCTTGAAAATCCCTATCTTTTGGACCTTGGACGATTTTAAGGATATCCTTATCCTTGAATTCGTCCATCCTTTAACAAGGATAACCGTTGCCCTATTTTGTAACTATCACATAATTACAATTCAGCCCCTCTAGTTTAATTAATTACACTTGATCACAAAATTAATTCTTAATTAATTATTGACCAATATTAATTAAAAAAATATGATTTCTCCTTTAATATATTATTCTTATAACATATTAATAAATCATAATAACCTCTCTCTTTATTTATTTCTCCAATCAAGTTGCTTTGGTGAAGGCAACCCAAAAGGACCATGCACCATCGGGTCAAGTACATACCAAAATAGTTATGGACTTAGACACTAATCCAACACGAAGCTCACAAGACCAAGTAATCTGTTCATCTTGGGTCATATAAGATGTATCTAGACCTCAAGAAAGTATATTGGTGGGCAAACATGAAGGCGGGAATCACTACTTATGTGGGCAAGTGTTTGACTTGCGCCAAGGTCAAAGTAGAGTACCAAAAGCCCTCGGGTTTGCTATAACAACCGAATATACCCGAGTGGAAGTGGGAGTGGATAACCATGGACTTCATAAGTAAATTTCCCAAGAAAACCGGTGGGCTTGACACCATATGGGTAATTGTCGATAGGTTAACCAAATCCACACACTTTCTACCAATAAAGGAGACAGACAAAATGGAGAAAATAACAAGGACGTACATCAAGGAGATTGTACGATTACATGGTGAGCTAATATCCATTATCTCTGACAGAGATAGCAGGTTTACCTTATGGTTTTCGCAATCACTACAAAAGTCCTTGAGAACCAGACTCGACATGAGTACAACCTATTACCCACAAACCGACGGGAAAAGCGAGAGAACTATCCAAACGCTGGAAGACATGTTGAGAGCTTGTGTGATAGACTTCGGTAAACCTTGGGATACCCACTTACCAGTCATCGAATTCTCATACAACAAAAAACTATCACTTTTAGCATTAAAGCTGCTCCATTTGAAGTCCTCTATAGGCGCAAGTGCAAATCACCTATATGTTGGGTTGAGGTGGGTGACACTCAACTAGCTAGAGGAAAAGTGCCTAAAAAACTCTTACCAGCTCTGAGATCATACGCGAAACGAAAGAGAAGACCGTTCAGATCCATGAACGACTAAAGGCATCTCGGGACCGACAAAAGAGTTATGCAGATAAACGATGCAAACCCTTGGAATTCCAGGTTGGTGACCACGTATTATTGAAGGTCTCACCCTGGAAGGGAATGATATATATTGGAAAATGTGGTAAATTAAATCCAAGGTATGTAGGGCGATTCGAATCCTTGGCGGGATGGGCCCGGTAGCTTACAGACTTCGGCTACAACAGAAACTCAGCAACGTGCACCCCACTTTCCATGTGTCCAGCTTGAAGAAGTGCCTATCCGATGAGACTCTCGTCATTCCAGTTGACAAAATCGAAGTAAACGAGAGTCTCCACTTCATTGAGGAACCTGTGAAAATCATGGACAGGGAAGTCAAAAGAACGTAGCAAAGCCACATAACAATAGTAAAGGTCCGTTGGAACGCCAAGCAAGGACCTGGATTTACCAGGGATTGCGAGGACCAAATGAAACAGAAATACCCACATCTTTTCCCTAACTCTTGAGAATCCACTCGAAGTGCTAATTTTGGGACGAAATTCCTTCTAACAAGGAGATGATGAGACAACTATCAATTTTGGTCAACGAAAGTCAACTAAAGTCAACCAGGCTAACTCAGCTCGTATTAGAATTTTAGGAGAAATGTGATATTCCCTAATGTTTCTAATGTAGTATTGGCAAGTTTTAATTCAAAGTACCTCTCTTTTTATCAATTATTGAATATAAACCCTAATTAGGGTTAGTAACGTAAAAATTCAATAATTCGATTATATATTACTTGGGTATAAATAATATTCATAACACAATGTAGTTGAGTTCATAAACTTTATACTACATGAAAAATTCATAACAAACGTTACATATTCAGATTTTTGGTGAATTCGTCACCAAATGCGACCAATTATCTACCCGACTTAAACACTCAAACGTTAACGAAAGAAATTAGGAATCATTCTAACTTTCGTGTAATGTGTTATTATTTTTGGAAATAATGATTTTCATAGTAACTTGACCTTATATGATTCAAATTAAGTAATTATACATCATTTTACCACACTTTTTTATAAAAAGTCATGAACTTTTATAAAAAGTACACATTTTTTTTTATAAAAATAAACTAAAGACACATTTTGTCCTACATGATTATTACCTATTTTTTAAAAGTAGTATTATTTAATTAAAATGTTCATTCTTGAATATTAAACTCAAGAAACCATTCCCTACTCCCCCTAAATCTTCTTCATTTGTTCATCTTATTCCTCAAGAACAAGTTTTCTCTCTCAAGATTAATTTCCATACATTGGTTCTTGATTTCTTGGTAAGTTTTTCCTTACTAATCTAGTGCTTCTATATATATATATACACACACACACTAGTTTTGTCACAATTACACACATTATCCATAGGATCTTTCAAGCTTCAAGTGTTCTTAACTTGAAATCTTTCATCTACACCTCTTTATCCACCAAGAAACACACTGAAGGTGAGTTAATACCTCTCATTTTCATCTTTATCCAAGTTTTAGGGAGAATACAAGTAAACTTGTATAATTGTACAAGTTGTTATACATGCTTACTTTCAAGTTCTGTAAAAATGTTATCTACATGAAATAATGTTATTACCTAGTATTATGAACATTTATGTGTGGTATGTGTTTAAAAATACAAATCTATGAAAAATGAGTATAAACATGCTATATGTTCTTAAGAAAAAGTCATAAAAACAAAACTATAAAAACTAGGGTTTTTATGAACATAATGTGATTTTTCTAGCAAAAATGGTTATAGCCAAGTTATCACATCATTTTTATGGGATATAAATAAAAAAAATATTAATTTAGACATATGATATGAAAGTAGTTATAAATACCAATGATTGGTTTTACAAAAAGAAAACCTAAAATCAATCATTTTATGTAAAAATTAGGGTTTTCTAACAAAAATGGTCATAACCAGGTTATGGTACCATTTGTGAGATTTGACCTAAAATATGTTGTTTTAAACATATAACGTTAGTTCGAATTACACTTCACAAAATAGTAAAAATGAATTTCATAAGTTTATAATTCAATATTTACCGTTTGATGTCGTAAAAAGTCAAAAACCAAAAAAACTGACTTTATCATACTAATAGTTCATATATTTGTGTTAGATGTATAATATGATTTATTTATGTACATCTAAATACGTTAACTTATATATATATATATATATATATATATATATATATATATATATATTGGTACAACGAAATATTTATGATAAACTATAATAGGTGTAGTTTATGGGTCATTAACACTATTATAACATTTTGGGATAAGACGAATAATTATATAAAAGTATATATTTATTGTACACTATATTAATATTATGGAAAAGTGATATTTACACTTACAAGGGTTTTCAATACACAAAACGTAAACTTGTTGAAACAATTATGTGAGACAAAGTCTTCACCGTACCTACCAGAGTACACTAAAGTCCTGAATTATAACAAAAATCTCGGTAAGAGAGTGTGATACTTGTGTATAGATCTATGCGGGACTGACAATCCCGCACCTAAGCTGCTAGCTATAGCTAGACCGATAGGTCTGGGGTGATAAATGTCTAACATTCCGACGCTTGAAGAACGTCGTAACAGGCCAACTTCGGTTTTAGCATGCTTGTAATAACTCAAATGGGAAATCAACGATACATTTAGTTTACGAGGTAACATTCATTCAAATGGTTTTATATAAGGTTAAAACTACGTAATACTATTTTAAGTATAGAAATACTTACACATTTTTGGTTTTAGGGATTTTAAGACTACAACTCATTTTTAAGAAAATATTGAATTTTCTGGGAAAAACACGATCATTTTACAAGAAAAGAATAACAGATTTTTCCCACACGAAACTCTTATGAACTCACAAACTTAATTGTTGAAAATTTTCAAAACTACTTATATTCTTAGGAAACCATTAAACAAGTAGTCAAAAGGCTTTTGAAGATGGGACGTTACAACGTCGTACTATTTATTTTGTCATCATAATGTATTTGGTTTTGAAATATACAATACTTGGAAACAATGTAACATTCTCAATTATATTTATGATGTTTATGTTTGCTTTGAATCACTATTGTACATTATGTTGTGATACTATTAATGAAGTCATCCACCACCAAACGTTTCCGCCATCCTGGGTTGGGGGTGTGATAGATTGGTATCAGAGCACTATTTATAATGAACTAAGTATATCAAACCATGTAAGATATAAAACTATAAATACAATGTGACTAAAAATCTCTGACTAAAACATTTCGTACAAGTATACTTTTAAAATATAATGATATTTTTTATAAAGTATAAGTACATACCTACATAATAGAACGATGTCATAACAAGAAAAATACAAAAGTAATAAGATAAGTTGAACACTATGAATAGGGCTAGGTAGTTATGTAATCCGATCTAGGAAGCTGAAATTGAGTGGGGTTAATACTACGAATAGGCCTAGCTAACGACGCGTGAAGCTAAAATTGAGTCTTTTTTTTTTGCCTTTTCCATTTTAACCTCCAAACCATTTAACTTTCACTGGCAATTATTAATATCTCACTGAAACGCCATATCATCTTGCGAGATATTGACGATCAATAAAATCAAATCTCCACTTTTTATTTTTTCAATCATACAACAATGATTTGTCCTCGCAGTCCTTACTTATTTTTAAGTTCTCATCCGTTCCAACTTTTATATATATATATATATGCAAAAAACACATGATAATTTCGTAAAGAAAAAACCTTGAATATGATCTATATGAATGTAAGTGATTTTCATCAACTTTGAAAGAAATGTTTTTTTTTTGAACAACTGAACATTATTAAAAAAACTAAACTAGCAAGGAGTTAGCAGGAACAACACCAAAAAAAAAAAAAAAAACAACGAAGAATTCAAAATGGGATTTTGCAACCATAAATTCCAGTTTGTGTAAAATTTATGTTTACGGTGCACAACCCAATTGAACGAAAAATCAACAATATAATTGAAGTTTATTTGTATAAGGCCTAATTACTGCAAACACGCAACCATTTGGATACCTTCACAAACACCACCAAGATGCGACCAAAATCACATCAACTATCTTCTTCCGATGTGTTTAAAGACGTAAAGATCAAGCAAAGTCATATACGTATCCATTAGCGAGACCATTATAAAATCCAAATCGCACCATATACCAATAATTGGTAAAGATGCCATTTGCAACGTCACACCAAATGAAGACGTGGTGCAAATCTTCAACAACTTCCATACAAACTAGACACAAGGAAGACGAGACATCAATTCCTCCGATAAGCAAATTTATATTTTAGGCATTCTGATTAGCGCTATGTGCCAACGAAAAATATTAACTTTTATGTGCAACACAAAATTCCATGGAGATTGAGCAACAAATGTTGTAAGTCCCCAAAATTCTTGTGTATCAATCAGATCCATTTGATGGTGCGGAATCCCAATCAAACGGATGATGTCAGATCAAATAGAAGAGAAGGAGAAGAAGAATAATATGAATCTCAATGTATTGATGAATATAATGATGATCCTTTACATGAGATTCACACACACTAACACACACTTGTTCTTCTCTCTAGTTTCTCTCTCTAGAACACCTTAGAATACACACACATAAGCTCCTCTAGACCGTACACTCTCTATCACCCCTGACCCTATATATAGTTGGGAAACATGGACCGTAAACACAACCGTAAACATTGACCGTAAACACATATATGACCATAAACACTGAGTTGTTTATGGTCCTAGACATAAAAATACATTCTCCTAGAAAAACAACGTATAAACCATATTTTTGATCCAACAATCTCCCCATTGGTTTATAGCTTTCTTTTCTTAATTGACCCAACAGGCTCCTCCTAAAAAGGTAGTTGGCTTTTCTTGATAATCTTCATTGGGAGCTTGGCTTCAACATTTATCTTCAATTTCTACACAGCATCAAGATGAACATATGAATCTTCAATGAATGACTTCATCTTGAGCAGTTGGGCTTTGCTTCAAAAATTTGACTTTGAACACACATTGGGTGAGGAGGCTTGATGTACTGATTCTTGAAAGATAGTGCTTTCAGCTTGAGAATCTTCAGAGAGAACATCAGAGAGAACAAATCTTCTGGATCACTTTAGCAGGTACAACGATAGCATCAGACTGATTGAGGAGGCTTCAATGCAATCCGTCACATAATCTTCAATTTCTGCTTCACCTTGCTTCTAGGGTTGAAGGATTGAATGTTGAAACAATAATCTTCATTTTCTTGCTCCTTCGAAAGAGAATTCTTCGATGATCATGGATGAAGCCTTGGCTCAGAAAATCTTCGATACAGTTTCCATGAGTCTCATCTACACATGAATTCACTTTTCAAGACAAAACAAAACTAAAAGAAAACTTAGCGCATAATATTTTTGGAATTTCATATTTTCTGAAAATAAAACAAAAACAAAAATATTTTTGGATTTTTAATTTTCTGATTTTTGTTTGATTTTTGAATTTTCTGATTTTTGTTTGATTTTTTATTTTTTTTAATTCTCCCCATAAATTTGTGCATAGAGGAAAACTATGAACAAATTTAATAAAAAGAAAAATATTTGGGATCAAAGTTGTGAGACAGCCTGAACTTTTTTATCAGTACCTTCACCTTCATTAATAGATCTGGTCAATTGCTGGTATTGTGGTCCACTTAAACATGAAGAGTATCGACAACTTTTCTAAATAAACCATTTAGCTGACGACGACCATGGGTATTGTTGTCCACTTAAATTAAGCAACGAGATCTACAGACAACCTCTAAATGGTTCGATTTTAGTTGCACTAAAATGTGTTCCCCATTTCCCGATATACCCTGGTTATCAAGAACTTCCTAAGGACTCATTACTTTAGGTGAGTAAACAATTATTAAGGAGGAAGACATATTTAGAGATAGATGCATATGTTGTGTCCCAGGTCGGATCTATTTCAATCACGTAGAGGGGACAACATATGACTAACAGAGATAGAGGGATATAGATAGTAGGGTGCATATGCTTTGTCCCAGGTCGGATCTTCCGATCACGCAGAGGGGACAACATATGGCTAACAAATAGAAATAATTTCATAGATAAAGAGGTGCGTAGAAATAGAGTTGCATATGTTGCATTCCAGGTCGGATCTCTTCCAATCACGCAGAGGAAGCAACATACGACTGACATATAGAAAGCAAGAAAATAATTTCCTACATACCTACTTTATCAGAACCCCCCCCCCCCCAATCGCCCTATCAGAACCAGAATTAAGGACACAAGTCCGTACATCAAGGAAAAGTCGAACCACAGTTCTAGATGCGTATTAATTTAGTGTATCTCATGGGTTCCCATGTTTATCTCACAACTCAATCTACCCGAGCGACGTATGGTCAGTCCAAACAATCCTATCTAAATCTACACTGTCAAATCCTGCGTGCCTACCAACACATTGAGCATAGAGTCTAGACAATTCAGATTTAGTCCCTTACACTGGTTTAGACTGTCCGTTATCACTTTATCTTAATATCACTTCCCAAACAATACTAACGAACAACTATAAGAAAATAAAAAATTATCTTCAAAATGAATCAGATTAAGATAAACTCAGGAGTATAGAGAAGAAAACTCAAACAGTAAGTCACCGATTGAATTTGCATCCAGAAGGTCTGAGAACAGCACGCATAATCTCAGAACAGATCTGAAAATTCTTCATGTCATTAAGCACAAACCCTATGTGTGACCCCTTCTTTTCTTCTTTTCCCGCAAAGGACACATACTTTCAAACAAAATTCCGAGTGTTGTACAGTTGAGAGATGTCTCCTATTTTGTGTCTGGGACAATCACTATCAACAAACCGAAGTCTGATGATATGCCTCCATAGCTGCTCTGACATAGAGCGGGATCAGTTGGTCTTTGGAACCCAGTCCATTTTGAAACTAGGTTGACCTTTTTCATCCTTGCACGATACTCTCTCCCATGACATATCCTGTTTATCACAAACAGAAGATGAAGAAATATTAGAATCGTTAGAAGATTTGGGAGAGTGATCCTTTGGAACTTATTTGTAGTTGGGTTTAACGCATTTCTTTTTCGATCTGATGGGTGGCTCAGTACTTGCTTTTGAACTTGATGTCCGCCGTTGAGATGACTTTGATTTTGGCTTCACGGGAGCATCTCTTGGATTTGGCTTCTTGGCCGGTGTTCCCTTCTTGCCTTTGGGATTCAGATTCTTGGCCTTCTGCGTGTTTCAGTCACCATGGTTTGAACGTGACCTTGAGGGGTTTCGTTTGGAAAATCTCCCTCTTTGCGCATTCTACCACCCTTGTGCATAGTAGGGAACATATGTGCGATTAGGACAATTTCTGGCAATGTGTCCAGGTGTTCCACAGTGAAAACATGTCTTTTTCTTCACTTTGAAGTTGTTTCTTCCTGCCCCTGGTGACATATCCTTGCCTTGTCTCTTGCTTTTCCCACACGAAAAGTTACAACAAGCACTATGTTTCACTGGAATTGGTGGCCTGTATTTCTCAACAGCAGGTTGATTAGAAGCAGCTGAGTTCGAAGCAATAGATTCAAAGTACAAAGAGATATTGGTTTGTTCAGTAGTGTTCTCCTTGTTCTCATCTTCTGCTACTTTACCTGCACAGTAAGTAGAAACATTAGTATCTTCAACCTGAATACCTCTTGACACAAGTCCAGCTGGTTTGCCATATTGAAGATGTGCCTCCTTGTCAATTTCTTCCTGTGTCATAGGGATGGATATGTAGTTATGATTGAAAGGTCGAGGAACACTATCATACCCTAGACCTTTTTGTTGGTTATTTTCAAATTGCAGACAATGGTCTATCATGTTTGCAACTACTTCGCTTGACACATCAAATTTTTTAAAATCAAAATCTGCAGTTTCAAATTTGCTTTTTAATGTGTCAAGCTCAACAGTTAATTCAGCAAGTTGTTTCTTAACATAGTCATAATTTTCACATTTATTACTATAATCTTCTTGAAGCCTCCTAAAGTCTTTGGTTTTTGCTTCTAATTCAGCCTTTAGGGGTTTTTGTCCTTTCCTAAGTTGATATTCTTCATATCTCAGGTCCTCAACTTCTCTTTTTAATAAATCAATTTGTTCACGAAGAAGTTTAATCGTAGCTTCACATGATTGAGAGCATGAAACTTCATTAACCAGGATGTTTGCCGAACTCATTGTTTTTCCACACATCAAGGTGTCAAGTTCTTCAATTACAACAGCAAGACTAAGATGATTGAGATCTTTTGTCTTCTTGATGATAGCCACGTTCATATCCCACGATTTCGAAAGTGAATTTAGTAGCTTTTAGTTTATCTCCGACTTGGTCAAGAAGACCCCAGATATATTCATCTTTGTAGTGAGAGTGGTGAATCGCTGCAGTTGAGCCTCCAGGGTTTCTCCGGGAATATAGTTGAACATGTTGAAATTTTGTCTTAACATATCCTGACGATTCTCTTTCATGTCTTCATTTCCCTTGTTGACGTCAAAAGCCATTAAAAACACAACTCGAAGCCAAAATCAAACTTAAAAGTCAAACTTAAATTTAAAAATGTCCTTTGACTATAAACCTCAAAAGTCAACCTTAAAAGTCAAATTTAAAAAGTCATGCAAAAGTCAAACTTAAAAGTCAAACCGAAAAGCTAAATTTGAAAATTTAAAAGTTAAACAAGAAAGTCAAAGGTCAAACTTTAAAAGTCAAAGTCAAAATTTTAAGTAAAAAGTCAAAAATAAAAGTCAAAGTTTAAAAACTAAAATTTTTGGTTGAAAATGGAATTTTAAAATAAAAGAAATTGAATTTTTGGGCTAAAAGTGTCAATTTGCGAAATTAGGAACCAAAGGGGTGTCTTTTTGAATTAAAAATGGAAGGTTTGGAACAAGGAGCTTGGTAGATCAACTGGTAAGGCATTGGTCGACTAGGGAGGAGACCCGGGTTTGCATCCCGGCACCCCAATTTTGATTTCCTTATTTTTAATGCGAAGCTGATGCGAGGACGAGGCCGACGACGTGATGCGAGGACCTGGTGCGAACCGGAAACTGCGTTGGATCGTACACGTGCGGGTTGTAAGCTCGGAGGGCTGTAATCTCGGACCACAAACTCCGGGGCCGTAAACTCCGGAAACCCTAGCTGCTGGCCGTAAATGCTGCCACCCCCTTGCTGGTTACGACCAAAAACAACGATTTTTGCCCCTTTATGCTCCAAAACTCGATCAAAAACCCGTTTTTATGAAAAATGCGAAGAACAAACCCCCCTAGTTTTCAGAGATCTATCCAAAAAACGCAAAAAATTTTCAAAAATAAGATCAAATAAGCTCCAGATCTGACAAAATTGACTGATACAATCCAAGCTCTGATACCACTTGTAAGTCCCCAAAATGCTTGTGTATCAATCAGATCCGTTTGATGGTGCGGAATCCCAATCAAACGGATGATGTCATATCAAATAGAAGAGAAGGAGAAGAAGAATAATATGAATGTCAATGTATTGATGAATAGAATGATGATCCTTTACATGAGATTCACACATACTAACACACACTTGTTCTTCTCTCTAGTTTCTCTCTCTAGAAAACCTTAGAATACACACACATAAGCGCCTCTAGACCGTACACTCTCTTTCACCCCTCACCCTATATATAGTTAGGAAACATGGATCGTAAACAGGTTTACAATTGTAAACCTGTTTACAGTCGTAAACATAACCGTAAACATTGACCGTAAACACATATATGACCGTAAACACTGAGCTGTTTACGGTCCTAGACATAAAAATACATTTTCCTAGAAAACCATATTTTTGACCCAACAAATGTAGTTAACAAAGACTCCTCTATAACCAAGCGAGTCTCTTTTACTGTAAATTCCACTCCATTTGCCAAATCCCAAATCCACTTGTCTTGTTTGTCAAAGAACTTAGTCGTGACCAATAAAATAATGAGTTGATCAAGTTATCTTTAACATTTCCCTCTTTTAATCCCATGACTCCAATTCCAAGCCCAACCATTCTCGACTCTTATCTCTGCTATCGAACAATTCAGATCCAACTCCAGAAAAGCCAATCTAGGAAAAACCAATTACAAAGGACGATATTCAATCAAGTCTTCAGTCTAAAATTTAGTATTATCCCCTCTCCTGACATTTTTTAAAGCGTGCAACAGAATAATCCAGACTTTAGTCAAAATTTTAGTATTACCTCCTCGTCGACTGTGAATAAATTTTTTAGTCTTATCAATGATGAGAATACATGTAACCACTACATATGGAATGTGTTTTTGATTATGTCCAATCACCATGGACAATCTACTAAAAATCCATGATAGTCTTAAATCACTACTTACTTCCAAGAGTATGTCTACTGTGCAGGTTTGTGACAACCCAAGTTGTCCCGTTACATTTCCCCGTTACCGTTAACGAAATATTCCACTGTATTAAAAGTTCCGTTAATTAGAGGGCGTCAATTTCATAAACATTCCATTGGGTTCCATTTAGCATGTCGTTAAGTCGTTATAAAAGGAAATAAAAACACAGGACACACATTTCCATTTATTGGGAAAATGTCAAGTTTTATTATTACGACCACTAAATCGGGTGCGACCAAAAGCCCCGTTTAACGGCAGTATCGGGTAAAATTCCACTGAGCCCCGACTGTGAAACCTATATAAGGGTGAGTGAAGTCCATTGGAGACTTTTTACACTCTCTCTCTATACTCTCTCTCTAGACCCGTTTTCGCCCCGAATCCACAACCAAACGCTTCCAAATTGTAAGTCCGCTTACCCTAGCCTATTCTAAACATATTGATTCATGTTTATGGACCAAAATGCGGACTTAGAAGCAATGTAAAAGGAGTTTACGGCCTAAGCTTTTTTAGGCCGTAAACACCTAAAACAAGGCCAAAATGACCCAAACTTGTCCCCAATGGCTAGGAAATAAACTGAGGTAATAGCCTAGGAGTGTTTTAACACAAAAACTCATGGAATTAGGGGGTAAAGGAGAGTTTACGGCCCAAGCACAAGCTTAGGCCGTAAACTCCACAAAATCATGTTAAAATGCCTCCAAAACACTCCCAAACCACACTAGGGCTTAACACATAAATTAAGGGCTTATTCCTTTGGGTTTATATCACTTAAACACATCAAAATGAAGGATGAAAATGAGTTTACGGCCCAGGTCTATACCAAGGCCGTAAACTCCCCAAAACATGCCCAAAAATGTGGTTTTTGCCCACCAAATGGCCTTAGACATTTACCATAAAAGACTAGGAATGATTTAGGGGCTTAAACACAAGAAATGGGAGGATTAAAAGGAGTTTACGGCCCAAGCATTTATCTAGGCCGTAAAATCCCCAAAACTCATTCAAATGATAGAATTAATCCTCCAAAATAGCATCACACTTCATTAGAAATCACTAGAAAGGCAATAGGGGCTTGAAACATTACAAAACTCAATGATTTAGAGTTTACGGCCGTAAAATCCTTTAGGAGTTGTTCCTAGGACGTAAACTCCATTATAAGTCCCTTAGAAGCCTCAAATCCACTCATGCCCTTTAGGAAAAATGCTTAGAATAATTCAATGAACAAGCTAGAAGCATCAAACACCCAAGAATAGGACCTTGGGAGTTTACGGCCGTAAACTCCCTTAGGTTGGGCCGTAAACTCCAAGTTTGGTCCATGTTAATGCTTTAAATCCATTCACACACTTGATAGTTGAGTTTAGCAAAGTTCCACAACTGATAAGAGACCCTTAGCACCCTTAAACGCTACCCGGGACCCCAAACACTCAACCAAAAGTGTTTTCCGCTCCTTTGAGCGTGTATAATTGTTTAATTAGTATTAAATATACTAATTGTATGTGAACATATGTTATCATATGTTAAATAGGTCATTGTGAGTGTTCAAGTCCTTGCGTGACACCGAACGCCCAAACGGCACTTTCGTCGGACCTACTTACACCAGGTGAGTTCATACCCCTGAATGAACCTTTTAAATGCTTTTAAATGTTTTATGGGGGGGATTACAAGTTAAACATGCCAGTTATCATATCAATCACATGTGATTGATAACCTGCATGCACAAGATTTTACCACACTTTACACTGTTTTATCGAGTAGGATACTATAAGGATTTTTACTTGTTTCAAAACTTTTACTTATACTGATTTATCCAAACTCATTCTAAACTGGTTTATGAAGGATTTCCAAGGTTTTTTAAACATAATTTACAAAAGAATACCAACTGTGATTTTTCCCAAGTTTGAAGGTTCTTCATCAAAATATTCTTTTACGACTCACACTTTTACTTGTTAGATACCGTAGATTCACTTTTATATATTTTAAACTCCTACTCGATGACGCTTACACTTCGTGATGCGTTTATGCCTGTTATCGCCTCTATATCGCTTATACCTATTATCGTCTCTATATCACTTATACCGGATACGCTTATACTTATTCGACACTTTTACTTCACTTGCGACCACTTCTGCTTCACTTGTTAGACGCTACTACTTCACAAGGATCGCTTATACTTGATACACTTATACTTCACGATCCGATTATTCCACACTATATGAATTCACGCCACGATGATATGCCTTCACTTATTACACACTCAGTCGTAGTTAGATGTATGTCTGTGCTTATATAGATACATATAAGTAACGATTGAAAGACTTAGGAAGGCTCATCCACCCTATTTCCTTTTCTTCGTTTAGATGTGGTCTGGTGGGATCGGGTGGCCGTCCGAAGGTCGTTTGGTTCATTAGTTATATACTATGTATATGAGTATGGACATACAGGAAATTCTCTAGTCGAGTCAGTTAAGAGTCTCTACCTCTATTCTACACTTACTTTAGAAACACACTACCCACAGTTTGGAAGTCTCTACCTCTAGTATATCACTTACATTAGGAACCCATTCACCTCTAGAAACACACTATCCTCTATTTGGGATGCATCTTCGGGACGCGGCCTTCTCCGTCGTCTAGTTGGTAACCAGAGTCTCCTGTAGGGAGAGCGGACATTGTGTGTATAGGCCTATACGGGATTGACACCCCCGCACCCTGACTGCTAGCTACAGTCCACGACTCACCAAGCCAAGGGGTGACAAATGTCACATTATATAGATTCTTGTAGGGTGTCTGGAACTCTAGTCAGTATGGTTACGAGTATCCTGGGTTACCTTATAATTCATGGCTTTAAGGTAACGGTATTTTCGTCAGCAATTTACACTGTATGCTGATGTCACTTTTCAGAGTCACACTGTTTTGACCTTGCTAGACGTATCTTTCATTTGATACTGTCTGGGGTCTGTAGTCTCTATTTTGACCTTGCTAGACGTATCTTTCATTTGATACTGTCTGGGGTCTGTAGTCCTTGTTTTGACCTTGCGAGATGTACCTTTCATTTGGTATCGTTTTCGGTCTATATTCACTGTTTTAAACCTTACCAGCTGTACCTTTCATTTGGTACCTTCTGGGGTCTGTGTCTCCCCTTTGTTAGACTGAACCAGGCGTGTCGTTAGTTCGATACTCTCCTGGAGTCTATGATTCTTTGCCTTAGTCAGCAGTCCTCACTGCTGAGGCCCATGTTTTCCCTGATGTCTCTTGCTTTCTTTAATAATCAAATTCAGTATTTGATAATAATAGCAATTAAGGGAAAACTACCCTTTTACCACATCACACTGAACAGTCTTGGTAGAA
This sequence comes from Lactuca serriola, assembly GCF_051521515.1. NCBI lineage: Eukaryota > Viridiplantae > Streptophyta > Magnoliopsida > Asterales > Asteraceae > Lactuca > Lactuca serriola. The sequence goes on from NC_136411.1 coordinate 305,378,550, forward strand.
GGCTGCTTTATTTAAAGAAAATATAGGATTTTCTGGAAAGAACGTTGATGCACCAAAACCACTTAAACTACTACTTATTAAAGTTATTTGACTAAATGACACTAAATACTTATGAACTCACCAGCATTTGTAAAAATGCTGATACTCGCTTTTCAAATAACTTGTAATCTCAGGTCAGCAATTAGACAGGTACATCCCCGGAGCTGCTGATGAAGATGGCTTAAGTACCTTGCTGCACTTCATATATATTTGGTTGTAATACTTTGATACTATGTATTGAAACCATGTAAAACTATTACTATTAATGCAATGTTTTGTTGTACTTTGATTACTATATGCATGTGTTGTGATACTTGACATGACGTCATCCACCCCAGAACGTTTCCGCTGTTCCGGTTTTGGGGTGTGACAAGGTTTGAGTAAATTAAGAATTAGGAAGTGGGTTCTAAACATGCAAGATGAAACACCATAATAAATTAATGAAAATGGTAGCAATCCAACATATTATCAAGTCACCACAAAATAATCACCAAATTAGATATAATTTATATTATATAAGTTTCAAAATATCAAATTAACAACTAAAACATTTATGCCATGTCACTTGCAAATCTAATGCATATGGACCTAGTATGATCATCATGTTTGGCCCGCAATAATGGATTCGTGAAAGGATTATCCATATTCTCCTCTGATGATACTCTAATCATTGTAATGTCTCCTTCCTCAACTCGCTTCCGAACATAGTGGTACTTCCTGAGTATATCTCTCTACTTTCTATGATCCTTAGGTTATTTAGTCAAAGCGACTGCACCCTCGTTATCACATAAGATTTCAAGGGGTTCATTGATGCTAGGAACAACACCAAGATCACATATGAAATTATTCAACCATGTAGCCTTTATTTCAGCTTCAATAGATGCTATATACTTGGACTCACATGTGGAGTCTGCCACTGTTTTCTACTTGGAACTTTCCAAGTCACACTCCTCTACTATTCAGGGACACCTATCCTAATTGCGAACAAGAGTCGTCCCCATCTGTTTGGAAATTTGTATCATTGTAACTTGTTACTCTTAACTCTTCTTGGACTCCATAGACTAAGATCATATCTCTTGTTCTCCTTAGATACTTAAGAATGTTTTTTTACTACCATCCATTGACTTTCTCTAAGGTTGTAATGATTAAGGACTCACCATGCTAAAAGGATATGTGCCATCATGTCGAGTACATGTCATGGCATACATGATCGATCCTATAGCAAAAGCATATGAGAGTCAACTCATTTTTTCCAATTCTTCACTAGTACCGGGAAATTGATCTTTACTCAATTTAATTCCACGTGACATGGTTAAAAACCCTTTCTTGCAGTCATGCATCTTGAATTTCTTCAAGATCTTATCCAAGTATGTACTTTGGCCAAGTCCAATTAGATGCTTTGATCTATCTATAGATTCTTATACCAAATATATAGTTGCATATCCTAAGTCCTTCATAGTGAAACATTTCCTAAGCCAAGTCTTCACACTTCAAAATATTGGGATATTGTTTCCTGTAAGTAGTATGTCATCAAAATACAACACTAGGAAGAATACAACACTCCCACTAGCTTTGACATAAACACATGACTCATCTTCGCTTCTTGAAAATCCAAAATCTTTGAACTTTTCATGAAAACAAAGATTCCAGCTGCAAGATGCTTCTTGAGTCCATAGATGGATCTCTCAGGCTTACACACTTTAATTGGGTACTTAGAATGTAACAAACACTGTAACTGTGCCATATAAACATCCTCTGTGAGTTTTCATATAACGTCCCAATTTACATAATAAAATTTTCATTTTTAAATTAGATAAATACCCATTTTCATAAAATCATACTAAAGATAAAACCACTTGTCCATAAAACCATAATCGAAAAATTCAAGATCAGAATATCATTAATGTGTGTGTACAGTCATGCCATTGCCTTCCCTCTATCAAAAGAAGTACTTGAAAACATTTAATCCATAAGTGTAAGCCAAAGCTTAGTGAGTTCCCTAAATACCACATACCACAATACACATACAATGCATATAAGGAATGGCCTTCATCATATATAGCTGGTTCACACTTGGTCTTTAGCTTATAGTTGGTCTACCCTTAGCCTTCATCTTATAACTGTTCTGCCCCTAGGTATCTTGGCCTTCTGCTAATAGTTGGTCCTCCCTCAACCACCATATATAATATGTCGACATATACAAACAACACATAAAATGAATTACATGACGAAAATCGGGAAAACAAGTGTTACAATTCTCCCCCACTTGAATTAGATTTCATCCTTAAGATCTGGTACTACAAATACCTCAAGATAATGTTCCCACATCTCCTCCTCACACTCCAACATCCACTCAAAACCTTTTCAGTGCTGCCATTGCACCTTAACCAAACTAACACCTTGTTACGTAAGGTCTTCATTTTCTTATCATGTATCTTAATCCGTCTTTCCATATAATTCAAGCGTTCGTCCAATTGAATATCATCCAAAGGTACCACATAAGTTGCGTCCATAATGCACTACCTCAACTTTGACATGTGGAAGGTATGTTGGATTTGTCTAAGCTCTTGGGGCAGATCCAAGTAGTAGGCAACCTTTCCATTCTTCCAAAATCGGATAACACCTTTCCAAGGTGACACCTTCAGAAGTACAACACCCCAGACCTGGAACTCAAGATCAGACCTGAATATTAGAAATGATACAAGAGTTGCTCACCCAGCTTCAGGAGCTGTTAGACAACGTGTTTATTTAGCCGAGTAGTCCGCCTTGGAGCTGAACAAGATGATATTGAAGAACCGTTACCCACTTCCAAGATTGATTTGAGACCGAGTTACCACCAGATGAAAGTAAGGGATGATATACTGAAGACGACCTTCAGGAATTATTATGGACATTACGAGTTCATAGTGATGCTTTTTGGGTTTACCAACATATTGAAAATGTTCATGTACCTCATGAACCGGGTGTATAGGCTGATGTTGGATAAGTCAGTGATCATGTTTATTGTTGATATCTTGGTCTATTCTAAGACCAAGGAGCAACATGTGTTGGATTAGGTGTCTAAGTTCATAACCATTTTGGGATGTAACCGATCAGCATGGTCTATTTGGGTTGCATGGCATCATGCATTTGGATAGACTAAAATGAGAGAAATAACACTTATGGTTTATTAATATATTATAAGTTCTAATATATTAATAGGATTATTTAATTAGTATTGATCAAGAATTAATTTGAAATTAATTAAGTGATCAAAAGAAGACTAATTAAATATATGGGTTGATTGTGTAAATCATCCATACTTGTATAGTGGGCTTATGCTCCATGGATTATAAAGTTGGGCTAAAACCCATAGGATGCTCCATGGTGTCTTTGAACCCATGGATCATAGAAATGAAGAGCCATGTCAAATTAGGGTTTACATGGTGTAACCCTAATTAGGACACACTATATAAGCAATATGCTGATCACAAAAATCGGAACTTAAGCAAGTAAGAGGAGGGCTAACCGATTTCAAGAGTGTGACATTTCTCTCAAGGTTTATTCCAAGTGCATTTGGTGTTGTGTGAGACATTTGAGGCATCACACTTGGGGTGCTAGGCTCACAAGGTTTTCAAGTAATCCAAATCACTACAAGGTATGTTTTCTTACTATCTTTTATGATTAAAAGTTCCCTTGTATGCTACTTGGAAAATCAATTTTGCCTATATCATAGATAAAACATAGATCCAAGGTTTCTAGGGTTGCATGTACACCATAGGTGTGTTAGAATGCTCAAAACCCAAGAATGGTATTAGAGCCTAGGCTTGTTTTCTTGTTATACATGTAAAATTGGCTGAAAATCGAAGTTTGTATGCTGTCTGGACAGCAGACTCGCCGAGTCCATGAAGGGACTCGATGAGTCCAAGACAAAAATCATCCAACTCGCTGAGTTGGTTCATGCACTCGATGAGTTGGACCCCCAGACAACATATCTTTGAATGTTTTGGCTAGAATTGGACTAGAAACACTACCCTAAGCTGTTTTTCAACTTATAAACTTGTTTTTTTTGGTGTGGTAATGTTCATGCTAATCCAATTTCTAAGATAACTGTCAATAGATTTATGTTTTGTATTAGTTTAATGGCTAGGCTAATTACATCAAAAAGTTTGATTAAATTATCTTGTTCTTATTAGTTGCTTAGATTAATAGAAAAGTTATGTGAAATTGTTGTTTTCAATCCAAATTAGTCTAAGAGTTGATTCTAAAATGTGTTTTTGTAACTTGTCCTCAAGTTATATGAAAAGTCACATTTAAGATTCATAAAACTCATAAATATTTCTATAGGTTATGAACAAAGAAAATTCACATTCTTTTAATAGTTTAAAGTCTTCCGTAACTTGTCCTCAAGTTATGGAACTTGAAGAGTTTTTGGATTAAAACTACTTTAAACACATAAGTTATGGAAATTGAATAGTTTTGAATAGTTTCAAAACTTGCCATCAAGTTTTGGAATTTGAAATTTTTTTCCCTTATGAATACTTTAATTCCAAGTTAAACCCTTAGAATTTTAAAAGTTAAAATTCAACCCTTATACTTTATAATATTATAAGTTAATAATATATATATATATATATATATATATATATATATATATATATATATATATATACATATATATGTATAAGAGTAAAGTCATTTTACCATTAGTAGGCCTCATTCACGAAGCTGGTCTATAAGGGGGGTATAAGGTTACTGCCTATAAAATGGCAGTTTAATGGGTGTCCACTCTCACCTACCACTTCCTTGACTAGTGGAGGGTCGTTAGCCGAACGGGTAGGACAAGGACTATAGTTCTCCCTTCATTAAAAGTATTAATGATAAATATAAAGTAACTAAATGTTTTTATAATTCCCAATCTTAGTTACTTTAGGAAAATGTGAATAAATCCGTGAAATTACACTTTGCACTTTGCTTAAATCGGTTAGTGGAGCATATGTGGTTAACCGGCACACTAGTTTGATTTAGCAAGGTAGGCAAATGTTAACTTAGTGTTTATCATAGTATCGGTGGAGCGTGTGTGGTTAACCGACACATCGATTGAGGGGTAAATATTAAGAGTACCAAGTAATTTGCATGGTTACTTCACACCTTGTTTTGTGATCCTCGGCATCCCAGTCACAAAACCTGAAGGGCACACTCGAGATTGCAACATGCCATTGTAAGATCAATGAATCTCAAAAGATCTAGGATTTTCAAATCCAATTATAACCTAATAATTTATTTCGTTTTTTCATGGTGGAAATTGGTGAATCGTCATTCACCTACCTTCAAACATTTTATAGCCTGGATTACGGCATCCCTCTTCCATGTTATAAAATATTGTGTTGGGTCCTAGCCTTAATATTTCATATTGGGTGTTAGATTAAGGATTTAAATCAACTAACTTGAATTTCTCCCTTTGTAGATGTCTGGTTCAGACAACAATGATCTTCCCAAATCTTATAGAACAAGCTTTCCTAATGAAGATGACTTCCTAAGTTTGGCTCATGGAAATCGTACTTCTCTTCCTCCTCCTCCTCCAATTATTCTCTTTGACCCACAAGCTCAAAGACTTGAAAAGTTCAAAATCACTCAAGCGCTGCTAACCATGAAACATGAAGATGGAAGACCTGTGTGCACTCATGTATTAGGAATGAAGTCACACATTGACAAGTTGAGAATGTTAGGTGTCATTGTCCCAAGGAAGTTGGCTATTGACTGGGTCCTTCAGTCACTTCCTAATTCATATAGTAAGTTTATTAAAGACTACTATGCGATAGATCTCGACATGACCCTATTGGATCTTTTTTATTTGCTTATTGCTACTGAATCATAAATGATGTGGCGCAATAGTCAAGCAAATATGGGTGGAAGGTCTACTTCTTAAACTTTCATGGACATGGACAATGGTAACATTGGAAGTCCAGAAAAGCTTTCTCTTCCCAATGGAAAGGGATCGGCCTTGGTCAACCCGGTTGACCGGAAGGTAAAGAGAAAGTCTATGTTTGGAATAGCCTTTTGTACCATTCCCGAAGAGTCTATATGTTTTCATTGTGAAGAAAATGGCATTGGAAGTGAAGCTGCCCTAGCTACCTGAAGGATCTGAAAGGAATCAAAAAGTTTGATTCTGATTCAGTTAAGTCCACTATCTAACTTTGTTATGTTCCTAATTGTTGATTATCAATACATGATGTGACTAAGTTACATTTTGTTGTTTGGCAAGATCAAGAAAACGAAAGGAAACTTAAAGAAAGAGTAAGCTGAATCTGATCGCGAAGATGGATTTGTATCGCATGGTTCAAGATCATATTTTTGAGCTACTACTTAAGGGTTATGATAGATTGCTAGGAAATATGTAATAACATAGTTTTCATTTAAAGTTGCATTGTAAGGAAAAGTTTTTCCGTATTTTTATAAATAAATAAAAATTTGTTTTTATTTTTGTTTATATCTCCTTGCAATGACTTTTATTGAAAAATCGATCTTTATATGTTTCTAGCAATAATGGAAATGTAAATTTGATTCTTTCGTTTGTGGTAGTGTCTAAATTTACCAAATAAGGAAAGCTTCTCATCATCCAAGTTTTCAGTTGGATAGAAACTTGGAATCATACAAGTTGTACCGTATCATGAATGAGAACTTTCAGCTTTGAAAAAAAATTAAGACTAGTTCCTTGTTCACATGTATATGTGAGTCAAGTGAAGGACTAAGGGATCAAGTACACATTCTTGTGCACTGATCAAGGTCCACCACAAAAGGTTGATAAGATTATTCGTCATGATTTACTAAGGTTTAGTAAATATGGTTATACTTACAAGGTTAAGTATAATTCTGAAACATTGAATTTTTTTTTCAGTGTATGGCAGGACGGATGAGAAGAATCAAATTAGGCAGAAGGATAAAAGTTTCTCAAATTTGAAAAGATAGGAGAGTACTTTAGTATCATGTTTTGTGTTCATCTTAATGATTAAGAAACCATGTCACAATTGGTCCTCTAAATACATCTTAGTGCATTCATATGGCTAAGAAGAGGAATCAAGAATTGCTGAAAATGGTTAAATCAAGAAGATGAGTCAAACTTTGTTCCAAAACCAATTCTTAGAGTCATACTCCAAGATTGTAACTTGAGTGACATATCTTAAAGAAAGGTTTATAACACTAGTCAAATGTAAGAGTAAAGTGTGTCCCACTCTTATACATTTGAAATTGGTAAGTTGTGATGTTTTGGATAAAACAGAGACCAACTTAAGGCCAATTGTGTGAAGTGTTTGTCTTGATAAAGAATCTGCACTATCTCTTGAATATTTTGCAAGTGAGTCTTATATGTCAAGAGGGCAGTGGGAGTCTTTAAAGATCTTGGAATTACTTCCAGATCTAATCAAGAAGGAAAAACCTATAGTTTATCACTAGCACACAACTTGAGGTTTATAACCTATCGTGCTGACATATTCCTATTTCTGTGCCCATTCCAGTTAAAGTTGACTTTGCATATGAGTTCTGAGAGTTCTCAACTGGTTGCATAACAACATGGAAGTAACGGCAGGCCCTTGAGCTGCCAGGAGGCAAGAAGTTAAGACTGCACAAGTTTAATCCATAAGAGTTTGGATTTGCCACTAACCTTGTCTTGTGATTATGGTTTTGAGAAATTCACATGGATAGGAACACATACCCCATAAAAATCGAAGTGTCATAAGGTTTCTCTACGATTCATGAAAATGATGGTGAGGAAACACTTTCACTAAGTAGATTTTAACTAGATAGCAATTGTAATTTCTGCATTCTCAAAGTCGTTAGTGGAGCATGTGTGGTTAACCGGCACACTAACATGGACTTGTGAGAAATGGAAAAGGTCTAAACAATTGAGACTATGATTACGGCATCCCTTTTCATAGTTCTAAAATTGTTTAGACACACATGTGTGCTATCTAAGGAAAGATGTATGATTTTGATAAAGTTTTGTCAAAAGCATCTCGTATCAGAAATATGAACTTTGGTAAGAAGGTCAATAAAGTGTTGATTTTTAGAAGTTCAACAGATTTCTGAGTCCATGTCAAAGCTAGTGGGAGCATATGCTTCATGCTAATAATCATCATGCAAGTGGGAGCATGATAAGTATAATAAATGTTGCAAGTTAGCAATGTTAATTATAGAAAACAAAAGGTTTCAATTGGGAAGATTTGTTTTTCTATCATTAAGGGAGAGGAAATTATACTTCACTTTAATTCTAAAAGCTTAGATTGAGGTTTTAATCATATTTAGTCAATGATATGTATATGAATTTCATGTTGGAATGGCTCAACATAAGGAAATTGTATATATGGGTCTATTATTTGCGTTCTAAAATTCGATTATGATTACGACATTCCTTTTCATAATCTGAGTTATGAGAACTTGGCAAATAGAAAATAGAAATATTATAGCAAAAGACTGGTCTAGTAACATGTCTTTATGAATCGTGTCCTATATGCTTCAGATATAGGATCGATTGCGTGCACTATAAGATTTATCTGTTCTAAATTTTACCCAGAGCATTAAGAGGGAAAAGTACTAGAACTAGATATGACTAATTTGATTAAGCAATTGTCGAGGACAATCTAAGGTTTACCAAAGATTGGTTGCTCAGGGACAGTTAGAAGTATAGTGTTAATTTTGGAAAGACCATATTGACATACTCTGAAAAGAGGAAACTCTTGTTTAGGAGTAAAAGTCAAAAGGGGAATATGGAAATGTTCCCATAAGTGGAAGGTATTCATTAAATCTGTGTAGATTAGGAAACTTAATGCAAGAAGAATGTTCAAAGGCAATGAACTTTGAATATAAGACTTTGTTTCCATGGAGTTGATCTCCATTGGAATACTCTGTAATGTCTGTTGACAAGTCTTTGTGACTTTGTGCATAATCATTACAAGAGGAAGAATGCATATAAGTTTAGAATATAACAGATTTAGGTAAATGGTAGGAATTTGGAATTCTTGCATTTGCGGTCAGGATTTGGGATTGTGAAATGAGTATCATTGGAATTATGTTCAATTGATCTATTTCACAGAGTAAAGATCATAGAAAAACATAGTGTACATGCTTCGAGCATGGGACAACTATTGTTTTTTAATTCAAGTATAAAGTTGATAGTTTGAAACAATATGCAATGAATGATGGGTAATCAATATGGTGATAAATAAAAGATGTTTTATTTATATTCATAAGTTCTGAGACCATATTGGATTCGATTATTCTTGTGTTTCACTTTGCATGTTTTGACTTCCAAAATAACTAAGCCGCTCTTCGTGAATGACTAAGTTATTCAAACCATCCACATTCGGTCATATGTTGGAAGTAGATATGAATCAAGATTGTCATGGGTTGGGTTGTAGAGGTCTAAGATGTTGGACAAAGTGGTGCTACAACACTCATGAGTGCTTATAAGTTCTAAGTATTGGATTCAACCCACGCTCACTGGTATCACTTCATGGAATTTATCTCGAGTAATTGTGAGACGGTAATATCATATAAGTCTTCAAACCTAGAGATATGACTTGTTGCCTATGAGTTGGTTATACATTGATCGTACGAAAACACATTGGTAACTCGATGTTATAAAACGTACATTTGTGTATGATTCAACAAGTAGAAGAACAAGCATATGAGTCGAAGTTTATCTGTTCCTTCTTGGATTAAAAGTGATATCTGGGCCTCTCGATGATTTTGTGTTGACCCATGTACCGGGCCCGGTCAGAACTAAGTTGATCTGTTCACTTAAGTTCTATGTCAAACTAATCAGAAATCAGGAAACAAACCGCTGGACAATAAGTAAGACATTGTTCCATGTATTTGTCCGGCTGATATCTAGAACAGAGGATTATATGATCATTTATCTTAAATGGAATATCATCATCGTCTCAGTTCTATGAGACCTTGAAAGAGCTACGATCGCTGATCGGTTCCTAAAATTATTCTTGCAGATATAGTTATTAGACTTATCCAAGTGGGAGACTGTTAGATTAGGTGTCTAAGTTCATAACTATTTTGGGATATACCTGACCCGATCAGCATGGTCCATTTGGGTTGCATGGCATCATGCATCTGGATAGACTAAAATGAGAGAAATAACACTTATGGTTTATTAATATATTATAAGTTCTAATATATTAATAGGATTATTTAATTAGTATTGATCAAGAATTAATTTGGAATTAATTAAGTGATCAAAAGAAGACTAATTAAATATATGGGTTGATTGTGTAAATCATCCATACTTGTATAGTGGGCTTATGCTCCATGGATTAAAAAGTTGGGCTAAAACCCATAGGATGCTCCATGGTGTCTTTGAACCCATGGATCATGGAAATGAAGAACCATGTCAAATTAGGGTTTACATGGTGTAACCCTAATTAAGACACACTATATAGGCAATATGTTGATCACCAAAATCGGAACTTAAGCAAGTAAGAAGAGGGCTAACCAATTTCAAGAGTGTGACATTTCTCTCAAGGTTTATTCCAAGTGCATTTGGTGTTGTGTGAGACATTTGAGGCATCACACTTGGGGTGCTAGGCTCACAAGGTTTTCAAGTAATCCAAATCACTACAAGGTATGTTTTCTTACTATCTTTTATGATGAAAAGTTCCATTTTATGCTAGATAGGTTAAGAACCTTGGAAAATCAATTTTGCATGTATCATATATAAAACATAGATCCAAGGTTTCTAGGGTTGCATGTACACCATAGGTGTGTTAGAATGCTCAAAACCCAACAACATGAAGGTGATCTACATGAGATTCTTAAAAATATGAGGAGGGAGATACTTTATGCAAAATTCTCTAAGTGTGAGTTTTGGTTGCGTCAGGTCCAACTCTTGGGGAACCTCGTTAACCAAAATAGTATCTTAGTCGATCTGATTACGATTGAGGTGATGATGCAGTGGGAGGTTACGAGGTCTCCATTTGAGATTTTCCTTGGTTTGGCTAGGTATTATCGGAGGTTCATCCACGTTTTCTTGAATATAGTGGTACATCTAACTCTTTTGATGAAAAAGACTATTGCTTTTCTTTGGGGGCATGAGTTGCATACATTATTTGAGACTTTGAAGCAGAACTTGTGTGAGGAACCGGTTTTGACCCTTCCTGAGGGTTTTGAGGATTTTGTGGTCTATTGTGATGCTTTGATTATAGGGTTGTAGACTGTGCTCATGCAGCAGGGTCGAGTCATTGCATATGCTTCAAGGCAGTTGAAGCCTCGCGAGGCTAATTAATTGACTCACAATTTGGAGTTGGGGGCAGTGGTATTTGCTCTCAAGATTTGGTGTCACTATTGTTTGGGATTTGGTGTATCATCTACATGAACCACAAGAGTTTTAGATACTTGATGGATCAACAAAATCCAAATATGAGGCAACATAGGTGACTCGATGTAGTAAAGGATTATGATTGTGAGATATTGTACCATTTGTGTAAGACCAATGTGGTGACTGATGCCTTAAGTCAGGATGACTAGTGCTCCTATTAGTGACTTATGTTTGAGGATGACCGTTGTCACACCAATGTTGGAATTGATCAAGGGAGCACAAATAGACGTAATCAAGGAAGAGAATCGGAAAAGTGAAAGGGTAGTTGGTTAGGTCTTCGCTTTTGATATTGATAACCTAGGTATGTTGAACCTCCATGGTAGGGTTTGGGTTCCTTATTCGGGAGGGACTCGAAAAACGTTAATGGAGGAGGCTCATAAGTTCAAGTTCTTGATTCATCCATGGGCGACGAGAATGTAAATGGATTTGAGACACAGTTATGGGTGACCCTGCATGAAGTGGGATGTGGCTTGGTATGTTGAGAGATGTTTGACTATAGGAAGGTTAAGGCAGAGCATCAGAAGCCTCACAAAAAGCTGCAACCTTTAGACATCCCATTGTGGAAGTGGGAACATATTACCACAGATTTTATTACCAAGCTTCCGAAGAGTGCTTGTGGTTTGGACACTATTTGGGTCATCGTGGGTCGATTTACCAATAATGCCTACTTGATTGCCATTCAGGAGAGAGTTCTTCGACGGAGAAGCTGGCTGATATTTATGTTCGTGAGATAGTTTCTTGCCTTCGAGTACCAGTTTTGGTAGTTTCTAACAGAGATGTGAGGTTTACTTCTAGATTTTGGAAGCAGTTCCATGAGGATTTGGGTATTTGACTTCATTTCAGTACAACTTAGTCCGGCGTGCATAGTGAGAAGACCATTCAAACACTCGAGTATTTGTTGAGTGCTTGTATTATTGAATTTAGCGGGAGTTGGGATACTTATCTTCCTTTGGAAGAGTTTTCTTTTAACAACAACTACCATTCTAGCATCAATGTTCCTCCCTTCGAGCTTCTTTATGGGAGGAAGTGTCGAAATCCAATCTATAACATCGCGATTTTCTAGTATTTACCTTTTAGCCCCCTTAGTATGAGAATTGACAGCATTTTGTCCCTTAGTGGCATTTTCGTAAAATCAGGCCAAGGCTTGGTACACTGGGGGTACGTTGTGTACGCTTGGCGTACATGTGCGAGCCTTAGTATGCTGGACGTACACCACGTATGCATGGCGTACGTGAAGGACCCTCAAACCCTAGTGTTTAGGGTTTGGTCCATATATAAAGATCATTAACTCCTCATTTCTCATTCCCTTTTCAGCCTCCACTTGCCATTTCGTCCATCTAGAACCCTAATCCACCTTGAGAGTGTTCTTGAGCTTTTATGGGTACTTTTGGTGATTAAGAAGGAACGAGAAGAAGGGAGGACTACCTTGGAAGAGTAGGACACCTTACATCCAAAATCTCATCACCATTTGACATCATTTTAAGGTAAAAAGCTCTGAACTTGATGATAATTTGTTTAAGATCTTGGTAGCCTTGAAGTTGTGGTCCCATTAGTTTGGCATTTTAAGTATGGGCTACTCTAAGTCATTTAAGCTATCATTTTAGACATTTCAGAGTATTGTTGTGCATAAAAATATGATCTTGAGTGTTGTATGTAACCCATGCATGTGTTAGATGATATTATTGGGTTAAGAACTAAGGGTTTTGGACATTAAGCACTTTATAGCATTGAGAGGGAGATTACTGATTCATTTTCTATAGATAAATTTATAGATAATTTTTCTTCTATGAAGCAAAGACAACACAACTTAAAGTGAGCAAGGTACGACTTCTTATACTTTTACAAAAGTTTAATTGTATTCTTCTAAATTGAGCATAATACCATATGTATCTATGTTCTTACTCGTTCTTTTAATAATAACAAGCTAATGTATGAGATTGGTGCTTATGATCACTGGAAAACTTTTTAAGATTGATTCTTGCAACGATTGATGCAGTTCATATTTAGACGATTTTTTTTTCCTTTAATCAGTATCTCTTTCAATTTTACGGACTTGATTATGTTATTCAAATATTTTTTTTAAATATGTATAAGCCCCTTATCCTAAAATCTAGGCTCTGCTCTTGGATATAAGAGTATAAGTTGGTGGATGCTATAGGGTATGAGTCGTTTGTACTGAGAAGGTGGAAGTCAGAGTCGATGAAAACGACAACAACTAAGCTACTACTGAAGAGTTGTTTTTGGGAAAACAGGAAGTTGGAGCGGCTGTGTTGGGGTTGAATTGGTGTCGACGCAACTGGGTTAGGGTTTTGAGTTAGTCCTTCGCATGTTTGTTCCAGAATCTAGTTGGACTTAGAGTCCGATCCCTATCTTGTAAGTCTTTATAGAATGGACTTTGACTTTTGAAAGTGTGAAATTGGGCAGGATTGAAGGTATTAGATAAAAATCCACTTTCTTGAATGAAGTGGACTAGGAAGGGAATGCGAATAGTCCCTCCGTCACCCCAGAATGAAAGGGGTGATATCCAAGACAAGTTGCTTGATTGCTTGGTCCGAAAATACAGGGTCTTCAAGGAAAAGGTTAGGTGTTAGGGCTTTCTCACAGTCTAGCGACTGCGTGATTATGACAAGACTCGAGGAAGAAGCCCCGGCTAACTCCGTCTCAGGTCCGTGACGAGAATGACAACATTTCAGTGAGGAGGCGGCATTCCAGCAAGGAAGGCGACGATCTTGCGGTGGTGGTGGTGTTGGTGTCTAAAATGTGAAATTAAAAAAAATGGAGAAGATGGTCTTTGTCATTTTATGCCGAGTATAAACCAAAACCATAATGACCAAAACCGCACAAAATATTCAAAATTAAACCACTGCTACATCACAAAATTTTTCTTTCACCAAAATCACAATATTTTAACAAGGACGATTTCTCCAATTTTTTCTAAAAAAAATAATTCATTTGTGACCCATGTACAACATTAACCCATAATTTATACAAACATTAAATTTTCTTTGTGAAGATGTAATAGTATATTTGCGCTTGAGCTGAAAAACCATTATATTAGCCCAATTCATGGCCCACTATCCACTCGCAACGGCTAGTTTCGAAATAACGCTGAATAATCACGCTCCTTTCTTCCTAACGGTCACATTTTCCCTTTTGCCCGTTGTTAGAACCCTAAATCGCTCTTAAATCCCCTGACAAATTCTATCTTTTCCCCACTCAATCCCTCCGATTTCTTTTTCTTTGCTCTGTAAATCAAATTTCCGGTGATCATTTCTTGATTAACTCGAAAGAAGCTTAAAGGGCTAACAATGGAGACACCACAATCATCACGAAGAATCACAAGATCACAAGTTAAGACTATGGCTTCCGAGAACAGCAACATCAACAACACCAGTGTAACCATAGCATCACGTGAGTTTTCTATCGTAATTTAATCTCGTTTTTCAATAATTACTCAAATGGGTTTCGTGTTTTGATCTTTTCGTCTCTGTTTTAGGAGATGAAAACGAAGATTCGATGAATGGTGTTTCGAAATCAAGACAAAAAACCGGAAAACCTCAAGAAAGAGAAAAGTCTGCGTTGTTTGATATAACAAATGGTTCACCAATCGTTGGGCTTGCAATGGGGAGCTTAAAGACTCCATTATATTCGAAGAAAAGAATGACGATTTCCAATTCTGAAGCAAAACATACCACAACTCCTGGATCTGGGGAGTCTTTATTGAGAGGTCAAGTGAAGACCCTTTTGCAAAAAGTTGAAGAAGAAGGAGTAATCTCAAAGATTTGTTTTGAACATAATCCTTTGATTCATAAACGTTTTATCAACTCTCCAATGGCTGTTCTTGCTCCAACACCTGCTAATACGCCTCAAGTTTATGACTTTTCAACTACTAACAAGAACGTTTTGGATTCTTTTACAGTCTCTCCTGTTGCTGAAAACTTCAATTTTACTCAGGTTTGATTCAATCCCTAATCTTTACAACTGTTCATTAGATTATTTGAATTGGGTTGTGTTAATTGGATTTTCTTTCATCGATGGTGTGTTATATAGATGCTTCAAGATGTAATTCGTTCACCAAATCAAGAAGATAATGGTGAAACTGTAACAAGGTCGCTTTTCATGGATTTTTCAGAGAAATTTGAAGGTTCTGAGGATTCATCGGTGTGGTCGGTTCAAGTGAATGCAAGCACAAGTGATGAGGGTAAAGATGGTGATGATGATGGGATGGATGAGATTTGTAATGGGATTAGGAAGTTGAGTGTCAACAATGGTGTTAAATTCAGTGGAAAACACATAAGGTTTGTGTACAATAGTGATGGGGAAGTGGAAGGAGAAGTGGAGTCATCACCTCCATCATCATCATCATCATCATCATCATCATCATCATCATGATTGAATTGAAGAAGAAGGAGAATAATAGGTTGATGGCTTTGGTTGTCTTTCTTATGACACCAAGAATGCTTTAGTTTTGTTTTAAGGCTTGATGTTGAATTCTTATTTTCATGTTTTGAAAGTGTTAACGATTGATTGATTTTATCAATTTAATGAAATGAAGTGTTGATTTATAATCATATCTTTTGAACTTGGTCCAACTTCGTTTAACTTCTTTTTTTTTTTTAGAATATTTCAAATAACCACTTAAAATCCCTTGGTCAAAGAAATAACCCATAGAACCACTTTTCCAAAAGGTCATGTCGAGCCCACAGTCGATAAACTGGATTTTTTTTTTCACTCTTTTTAAACTCGAAAATTATCTCTGGAAAACACATTTTGTCTTTGAAAGTCAAGCGGTAAGAAATAAAAATACAAATTCTCATATCTCAATTGTCTTTGGAAAGTTGATAATTACTATTAACAAATTTTCCACTTTCACAAAGATGTGTGTTTAGAAGTAGTGTTGTAATTTTTTATTATAGATAGAAATCTAAAACTACAATATTTATCTATCTCTTGAGTTGCTGACTTTTTCAAGTGAAAGTTTGTGGGAGACTAATTTTATGCATCTTGTATTATATATTCTAAATTAAAAAAGTTAAATTATAGGTGTCTGCACAACACTATCATCCTCTTAAACTGATGCATCAGCAACTCCACCATCTTCCTAGATTAAATTGGTTCTACTTAATTTTGTCGATCTTTCTATAGAACTTTTTCTCTTGATTTTTTAATTTTTCCTGTTTAACAAAAATCATAATACCATTGGTCAATTATATAGATTCAAAAAGTAAGAAAAATAAAAAACCAGATTTATTAAAATCTGTACTACGAATCTAACATCTGTATTGCGAATCCGACATCCGTATCGTGACTGGAAAAGTACTACAAATATGAATGTTGTACCATGAAAATATAAGAAAATCATGTTTTTATTTGTCTAACTTTGAACCCGCGTAATTCTTTCATACGAACTTTATTTGAATTAAATTATTGTTCATTGTGTTCTTTGTAAAAATGTTATTATCTATGGACATATAACACTCAAAATTTGGAGGTCAAGAAGTCATACCATTTTAGCTCCGAAGTAGTATAGTTGGTGAAATATATTAAATTTTAGCCAGCTTTGAAATTTCATTTTTTTTAATGCGAACTCTATTCAAGCCAATTTTTTTTCATTGCCAATAAGAGTTACACATAGATATATCGCACTCGGTATTGAATATTGGGAAGTCGTACTTTGTAAGCTGCAAGTATCAATTTTTCATATGAAGCCTAAAATCTATATAAAGAGCCTAAAACCATACAAAAAATTTGCCACCTAACACTTCTAAAAGAAATCTTATAAAGACCCTAAAATCATAGAATTTTTTATCAAACTTTTTGAAAACTCATTATTCATATATGTGGGTATCGGTTTGAATAATGTCTTCCTCTTTTCCACCCATAGTGCAATACTTGTTTTCTAGGTATGATCGACTGACTGAGTTAATTTATTAAATCTTGGTTTTTAGGGATTTTATTGGGGCGCGATGCAGTGCATGATTAGCGCGATGCGACTACTATTGGATTTTAGCTCAAAAATTAGTTTCAAAACTACAAAGATCGGCAAATGGAAGATTTTATTTTAGAATATAACATAAACATTTTATACCTACCAATGATCTCCTTGAAAGTTATAGAAAGATTAAATACCAACCATAGAAAAGATGAAGAAATAATAACCTTTGTTGTTCTTTGGATCCTCTTGAGAGGCTTGGAAGTTGATGAAGAATGTGGAACCTTTGAGACATCAACAATGACTCAAATTGATGTAGATGCTAGTCCATAAACTCTTAAACCCTTAAGCTTTAAGTTCATGACCAATATGAACTTAAAGAGGGCATGAAGATGCAAGTAACTTCAACAAAAGATGAACGAGAGAGAGAGAGAGAGAGAGAGAGAGAGAGAGAATAACCTCATCTAAGGAGGCTACGGTTTTAGCTAGGAAAAGGAGTGAAGAATGAAAGCCTTCATGTATAGTCTTAAAGATAAAATAATATCCACAAGTCCTTAACCATTTAACCACTCATGTCCCCTAAAGCAACTTGTCCCCCATGCATGCACCATGCTTCATTTCTTTTTAATAAACCAAGTGACAGGCCATCTTAACTCATTTTTGGCCATAATGAGTAAACAGAGAAGAAAGAGTTTATATTTTATAAACTCAAAGTTTATAAAATATAAACTTTGTCTTTTGCTAAAAGACAAAAGGCTTACCTAGTCCAAAATGCTGTACATGACTTATTAATTCATACCATATGAATTATGTTATATTACTTGCTAATGAAAATTATTATTTCCATGGAATAAATAATTTCCAATTTAATTATAAGAGTTTTATTGAATATTTATTAAAATCAATTTCTAATAAATAATCAATTATATCAAGTTGTTAGTGTGATCCATTAGTATAATAAGTTAATTAGCAATATCACTTTAATATGACTCTTGAGCATAGTAGACCTTTCAATCTCCCACTTGCGCAAGACTCATATTAGACTGATATAGACAGTAGTGAACGTCTAGCAACATTTCACTGCCCCCATCACCATACAACTTTGTGCCATTTTATCAACGCCCAATTCCCTGAAGCCCAAGGCTACAATTGGTGTATAAGGTAAGTTTATCAGTTATCCCTTTGCTACAGACATCATGTTGAACATGAGATACAGATCGCGATCAATCTCATTAGTTGTTCAACTTTCGGTAAGGCACCTTAGATTTCTAAACCTCAACACATAAGACGAACATATCCATCTTGACTACATAAGCCTCTTGCATAGTTCACACCATACCTGAAAATGGCTTTTATAACTGCCCGGATAAGGAATAACATTTTACCATATCAAAGCATAATACTCCCTACACTTAAGTCCCACTATGTATCTCAAGTGTTAAGGATACAAAGATAGTACCTTTTAATCAAGTATCATTCATGATAGTGATCCATGAGATGATCTTGATGAGGGTCAGTTCAATACAAGCCCTCTGACATGTACCTATGAAACTTGGTTACAACCACTTGCCTACTTTAATCTAATCAGAGTCAACCAATCCAATTCATATTAGTCTTACTTTATAATTGCTCCCACATCTATAACCGACTATGAACTTTTAGAATAATAACATTATTTATGGATTAAACATGTTAATATAGAACACACCAAGTATTAATGTGATGACTATCCCAATATATCATAACATTATCTAATAGTTGTTGTTATAATGTTCCAATATCCAAATACTAAATCCAAATTCAAAAACCCATTTCTAGAATAATAAAGTCTTATAGATGAAGTGTGACCATTCATACTTAGCTCAAAAGAAAGACTTTATCAATGGATCTGATAAAATTTAATTTGCGTGAATTCTGTGAATATTATCATCTCCATACTTAACTTTACTCTAAGTATAGTTAAACATCTTAGAGAATATGATTGGTGTTTGTAACGCCTGTGTTTCTAGGCTATGTATTACTATAATGATGTAATAGTTAGGGTCAACAATTGTAACCCATTTTGAAGTAATGAAGAGAAATTATTTGAGTATTATGAGATTTATGTGATTTATGTGCAATATACGTTCTTATAACGATATAATAAAATAATAATAAAAATATGCATAAAAAATAGAATGAAGATTTGACCCAATATCTTTAAAGAAAGTTGAAGTATTCGTAACAAGGATTTCGGGGATATATGGAACGCTGAAATCTTTAACATCTAGACATCCATGTATATTATTTGTTATTAATTATTTATTTATTTCTTGAGCTACTCGACGAGTCGGTGCCCCAACTCGTCGAGTAGAGTCGCGTTGTGCCGCGTGGGTTTAATGACATACTCGACAAATCCGAGGAGACGACTCGCCGAGTAGGCGCTGGGATGAGAAACCCTAAATACCCAGGTTTAGGGCCTATTTAAAGGCACTTATAGCCTCATTTGCAACTACCCTTCCTTGAG
Source organism: Lactuca serriola (assembly GCF_051521515.1). NCBI lineage: Eukaryota > Viridiplantae > Streptophyta > Magnoliopsida > Asterales > Asteraceae > Lactuca > Lactuca serriola. The sequence continues at coordinate 305,398,389 of NC_136411.1, forward strand.
AGAAAACCCTAATCGACCCATCAACTTAGAGAGAGAGTACCTTGCTAATTGTGAGTTTTTGGTGCATCTTGTGAAGAGAAGAGAAGATTTCCAAGTCAAGGGACAAGAGAGTGCTGTTGGATCTGTGGTTATTTAACTTCAAAGCTTTTAGGAAAGGTATAAAGCTTGCACCTTTGTCATTATTTCGTATAGATCTCATACCTTTGTGAATCTAGGGGTTTTCCACCCAAATATGAGGACCTTGAGTGTTTCATGCTCATTGAGAGGGTTAAACTTCAGATCTGGACCATGTGAGGTCCATAGAGCCCAAAAGTCCCTGATTTATCCAACCCTAATAGTGATCTTGAGTGAAAAACCCTTTTTTGGGTGTGTTTTGGCATTTTAAGCTCAAAATGCCATGCATGGACGTAAAGCCCGTGACTTTACGTGATTGATGAGCCTTAGGAGTTTAGATCTAGAGTTTGGGGAGGTCTTTTGCATTGAAAACGACTGAATGAAATATGAGTCTGAATGGACTTGCCGAGTCAAGGAGCCGACTCGACGAGTCGGATGGGGTTGTCCTGGTGGTTTTGATTGCGCAGCAACTCGGCGAGTTGATCCAGACTGTTGAGTGATTCTGTGGATGACGAGCAGACTTGTCGAGTCCCATAAGTGCACTCGACGAGTAGGGTCAACATGGATTGTTGACTCGAGTTTGACTTCTGTGGACTTAGGGTTTGGTTAACCTTGTCTTTAGGAAATCATGGATGGGTAAATTGGTCTTTTCCCCACTTCAAGAGAGAGAGAGAGAGAGAGAGAGAGAGAGAGAGAGAGAGAGCATAGTAAAATGTGTAATTTATAGAGTTAATTAGATATTATCATCTTAGGTGATTAGGAGGAGACTAGACTTGGTGATTCGTGTGCGAGAGTATTCATTCACATAGCTTACTTACGAGGTGAGTCTTCTCACTATACTTTACCATGAGTGGTAGTTTGTGTAACTGAGATATGTTATGTGCATTGTGATATCCTACCTTATTTCTTTTGATTTATGCCGAGTATTATTATGTTGAGCTTATCGAGCTGGGACCGGAGGGTCCCACTAAGATACATTGACCAGAGGGTCTTATTGAGTTATGGCCTCTAGTGGTTAACGAGTTGTGTATGATTTTTTGGCGAAATCACTAAGCTTTATGCTTATCGTGTTATGTGTTATGTGTTTCAGGTACTTCTCAAGATCACGGGAAGGCGCCGACTTGATTGTACACACACCGAAGATTGTTTTATGATTTAGAGGATCCTGGAGTTATATATATATTGTTTTCTTTTGAACATGAGTTTTTATGGATTGACATTATGGCATTCTATGGTTATTTATTAAAATTAATGTGCTTTTGAAATTCAAAAAATTCATTGAATTTTTTTACATCGTTACAAAATCCGACTTATAGCGAAGAAGTTATGACTCGTCGAAGTTTCGCGACTAAACCGGCATGACGCCGGGAATCGTAAAAATTGAATTTTTTTATAAACTAATTTTTAGACTTAGTAACCTAATCAAAAGTCGTAGTATGAGCTAAACCGAGAACATGCATAAAAAGAACGTCTAAATTTGACTTCGTTTGAGGAAATTATGATTTTTCTAAGATTTAACATAGTAGTGCATAGCCCGAAAATCAAATTTTAGATCGATCGATTTTTAGCCAAAACAAACTACATGGAAATTGAAGATCTCATTAATATGAGCTCAACAATATAAAAACAGTCGAAAACGGACGTCAAATGACAAAGTTATGAATTTTTAATGGCCTTTAACTTTCTAAGCCTGTTAAAATATAACTTTAAAAATAAATTCAATAATAACCAACTGAGTCTAAAAAAAAGTTGTAGATCCCGTCAATACCTACGCGTGGATATAAAGAATGTCAAAAACGGAGCTCGTATGCGAAAGTTACAAATTTTAGAAGATTATTAGTTTTTGGAGTGACCAACGAGTGACATGTGGCGGGATCTGAGCCACTGCTTCTTCCCCACGCCTTGCCACCAGATGGTGACAGACGGAATGAGTATGCCCAGTGTACCCATTTAGTACGCTCAACGTACGACTTTCAAACAGGCTATAAATAGAGGCGCAAATCACCTCATTTCTTCACACCTTCTAACCCATTCTCTCCTAAACACTCCCAAACCCTCTAAGTCTTTCCTTAGCACCTCCTAGGTGTTAGAAGTGAGTCCCAGAGCATTGGAAAGCCCCGAGATGAAGAGCTTTCAGCTCAGAAGTTCTGCCCCACACAGAGCCGGGTTCCTCGCTAAACCCCCTCATAAGTGAGTTATGCTTACCATACTTTAAGTATAACTTATGTTTAAGTTCATTATCGTTATTATGAATCTATAAACAAGATTTATCATTGATTTATGAGAGCATTAGTTTAAGCGAACTAGGAATTTGTAGGATTTCTACACTTAAAGTTAGAATGTTAAGTGATGATTGTGAGATGAGTGTCTCCGATGTTTTAGACACGAGCACTAGCTTATTTAAGGAAAGATGCCTAAATTGCTCTTATGTGCTGTTATTATTTGAACAGATTTTATCGTCTATTGCCAACACCGGTCATAAAAACTTTATGTGTTCAGATTTCTAATCGTTCGACTATAATATTAGAACTGGCATGTAACTTTTAGGAGAAACAAGGAGGATTTAAACATCTATTGTAAATAAATATCTAAATTCGCCTACATTGGTGTATAGATCGATATGGCGAGAACCCGAAGAAGATTTAAAAATGCTAATGCTAATCAATAACCAGTGATTGAGCATACATCAAAAGTAGCTGCTACACCTGAACCGATCACAATGGCAGGAGTCTAAGCAATGACTCAGGCTATGATGGCCGAACAAAGAGAGGAGATGAGACAAATGTTGTAGGATAATAAGGATGAATCTACTGTACCCATTGTATAACCTGAACTAAACATTAAATAGTCAAATGAAGGAAACTATAGTCAGACTGTCAGTCAAGTTGAGCCATAAATGGGTAGAAGAAACCACCCCAATGGACGAAATGATGGACGTGGGTGCAAGTATAAGGATTTCATGGCATCCAAGCCACTGCGTCTTTCTAGAAGCCCAACACCGGTGAAAGTCATGGATTGGATCTCCGAAATGGAGATGATATTTGAAAGTTGTGACTGTAGCAACAAACAGAAGACTGCTCTTGTAGTTATGCTGTTAAAGTCAGGGGTACTGAGCTGGTGGAAGCTAATAGCTGATACCATGCCCAATGGAGAAGCTATCAAGATTTATTGGGAAAACTTTTTGGTGCAACTAAAAATGCAGTAATGCTCTGAGTAGGATTTACTGGAGATTAACAAAGAATTTTAGAACCTAAAGAAGGGAAGAATGAGCATCATCGAGTATACAACAAGTTTTAAAGAGAAAATGAAGCTTGTTCCTTACCTAGTTCCAACTGAACTCTCCAAGGTTAACAAGTTTGCCAATGGATTATCGCATACTTTGCTCCAATGGTCAAACAAGAAACCACCTTGAAAGTCGCCATATGTGCAGCTAAGAATGTTGAGACCAAATAAGGGAGAAGCATCTGGAGAGAGCTGAGGTTGGCGAGAAAAGGAAGTTTGATGGATCTTCGAAGTCCAACAAGAAAAGAAAATTCTTGAAGACTGGTTCCAGGAAATTTGGAGGAGGAGGAGGTGAAATAAAGTGATGCGATAAGTGCAAAAAGAAACACACTAGATAATGTAACGAGGATGTGACTTGTTACAAGTGTGGGAAGACTGAGCATTATGCCAATGAGTATACATCCAACAAGAGGGTGTGTTATGGATGTAACTAAGAAGGGAACATTTCTAAGGATTTCCTGAAGTAGAAAGAGACAGTAAGGCCTAATGTTTTGCCGAGGCCAAAGGCAAGAGCATTCCAGATGACCCTAGAAACAACAAAGGATGCAACAGATGTCGCTTCAGGTACCTTTCTTGTAAATGGATTATCTGCCAATATATTGTTTGAATATTGAGCAAATTACTTCTTTATATCACACAAATTTGGTGAAAGACTAGTATTGCCTATAGATAAACTTGATAATGCTCTAGTTGTAGAAGTTGCTAGTGGAAAATTCAAAACTATTAGCGATTGCATTAAAAACACCATCATCGATTTGGACGGAAATGAATTCCACGAAGAGTTGTTACCCAACGAGTTGAACGGTTTCGACATGGTACTAGGAATGGATTGGATTAGTGCAAACAATGCTGAGATACTATGCAAGAAGAAGATGGTGAGAGTAAACCCACCTGGAAAAGAGTCTTTTACGGTGTATGGGAAAAAACGTAGAGTGAATTCTGGAAACATTTCCCTAATGAAAGCTAGAAAATGTTTTTTTTGAAGGAGAAGAAAGAGATACAAAGAATACCAGTGATGTGTGACTATTTGGAAGTCTTTCCCGAAGATCTTCCTAGATTGCCCCCTGATATACAAGTGGAGTTTCGAATAGACTTGTTGCGAGGATCGACACTAATAGCGAAAGAACCATACTGATTAGCACCGACAGAGATGAAGGTGCTTATGATGCAACTTCAGAATTTATTGGACAATGGTTTCATTAGACCTAGTTCATCACCCTGTGGAGCTTCGATATTATTTGTGAAGAATAAGGATGGGAGCATGAGGATGTGCATAGACTATAGAGAACTGAATAAGGCAACGGTAAAGAACAAGTATCCATTGCCAAGGATTGATCTTAGGTCAGGATATCATCAGCTAAAGGTGAGAGAGAAAGATATTGAGAAGACCGCATTCAAAACGAAATACGGACACTATGAGTTTTTGGTTATATCATTTGGACTAACCAATGCTCCAGCAAAATTTATGGATTTGATGAATAGGGTTTGTAAACCGTTCCCCGATAAATCTGTAATAGTGTTCATAGATGACGTTCTGATTTACTCAAAAAGCCAACAGGAGCATGACAAGCAACTATGAGAAGTATTAGAAGTTTTGAAGAAGGAGAAGTTGTATGCAAAGTTCTCCAAATGTGAATTTTGGATTTGAGAAGTCCAATTCTTGGGTCATGTGGTTAACTAAGAAGGGATAACGGTTGATCCATCAAAGATTAAAGCTGTGATGAAATGGGAACGACCAAAAGGTCCCACTGAGATTCAAAGCTTTCCGGGATTAGCTGGATATTACCAAAGGTTTATCCAATGCTTTTCTTCGATAGCTGCTCCACTGACAGCTTTGACCCATAAAGGAGCTACATATACATGGAGCGAGACACATGAAGAAGCATTTGAGTAATTAAAGAAGGCGTTGTGTGAAGCACCGATTCTTTCTTTACCTGACGGCGTTGAAGACTTCACAGTCTATAGCGATGCATCTGGAGTTGGGTTAGGTTATGTTCCGAACCAAAGAGATAAAGTGATTGAATATGCATCTCAACAATTGAAAGAGCACGAGAAGAACTACCCCACTCATGATGTTGAGTTGGCAGCGGTAGTATTTACATTAAAGATATAGAGGCATTATCTTTATGGCACAAAGTGCAAACTCTTCATTGATCATAAAAGTCTCCAGTATCACTTTGATTAAAAGGGATTGAATATGAGGCAACGACATTGGCTAGAGCTACTCAAGGATTGTGACTGTGAGATACTTTACCACCCTGGTAAAGCAAATGTCATAGCTGATGCTCTAAGTTGAAAATTAAACCTAGAAAGAAATAGGCCAAGAAAGTTAAGAATATAAGTTGTCTTGACGATTGTGGAAAGCATTACAAAAGATCAGGAAGAAGCTTTGGAGAAAAATGACCAAAAGGAAGAAAATTTAGGAAAAACGTTGGTATCCGGTACAAATAGTCAAGGGTTGAGGGTATTCCAAGATAGGATTTGGGTACATAAGATGGGAGGAATAACAGATCTTCTGATGTAAGAAGCTCACAAGACCATGTACTCGATTCATCCTGACAACACTAAGATGTATACGGATCTGGAATCTTACTACTGGTGGCCTACGATGAAACTCGATATTAAAAAGTATGTGGCAAAGTGTGTAATGTGTGCAAGAGTTAAAGTACAACATCAGAAACCATATAGGAGTTTAGAACCTTTACATATACCCATAGGTAAATGGAAAGACATCGCCATGCATTTTGTGACTAAACTGCCCAGGACGAAGAACTGTCACGACATGATTTGGGTAGTCGTGGATTGGTTCGCAAAGAGTGCACACTTCATAGAAGCCAATGAGAGATGGTCTATGGATAAGCTCGCAAATGCGTATGTGAAGGAGATATTAAGACTTCATAGTGTACCTTTAACAATTGTATCGGATCATGACAGTCGTTTCACATCAAGATTTTGGAAGAGTCTACAAGAGGAAATAGGTACAAAGTTGTGTTTAAGTATAGCCTACCATCCGCAGACTGATGGTTAGAGCGAAAGAACAATTTAAACATTGGAAGATATGTTAAGAGCATGTACCCTAGAATTTCAAGGTAATTGGGATGAAAACTTACCCCTGGTCGAGTTTTCCTACAACAATAGTTACCACTCGAGCATTAAGATGACACCTTGTCAAGCTTTGTATGGACATAAGTGTCGTATGTCGTCTTGTTGTCTTGAGGCCAGATAAAAGTAGTTTATGGGCCCCAAAATAGTCCATCAGATTGCTGAAAAGCTAAAAGTGATTAGATAAAGGATGTTGGCAGCTCAAGATCGCCAGAAGAGTTATGCTAACAAGAAACAATGACCATTGACATTCGAAGTTGGAGATTCGATATTGATCAATTTCTCACCGTCAAATGGACTTATAAGAGTTAGAAAGCAAGGAAAGTTGAGTCCAAGGTTTATTGGACAATTCATGGTTCTTCAGAGGATTGGGAACCAAGATTACAAGCTAGAATTGCCAAAAGAATTAGATGGTATTTGTAACACTTTCCATGTGTGTTATTTGAGGAAGTTTACGGGATAAGTTCCCGATATAATTCCAATTTCGGAGTTAAGGATGGATGAAGATAAGAGGTTAATCGAAGAGGCTGAAGGAATTGTTGACCGTAAGACAAAGAAGTTGCGACATAAGACGGTCAAACTCGTGCTTGTGAGATGGAAACATTCGAATTGTGCAAACCTCACATAGGAAACAGATAGTGACATGATGAGTCGCTATCCACATCTTTTTGCTGATGCATGATTCCGAGACGGAATCATCCTAAGGAGGAGAGAATTGTAACACCCACGTTTCTAGGCTAAGCATTATTATAACGATTTAATAGTTAGGGTCAACAATTATAACTTACTTTGAAGTAATGAAGAGTAGTTATTTGAGTATTATGTGATATATGTGATTTATTTGCAATATACGTGCTTATAAGGATATGATAAAATAATAATAAAAATATGCATCAAAAATATAATGAGGATTTGACCCAATATCTTTAAATAAAGTTGAAGTATTCGTAACAAGGATTCCGATGATATAAGGAACGCTGAAATCTAACTTATAACGAATATGTTATGACTCATCAAAGTTTCACGACTAAACTGGCACGACGCCGGAAATCGTAAAAAGTGAATTTTTGATAAAATAATTTTAGCCTTAGTAACCTAAACAAAAGTTGTAGTATACATTAAATCGAGAACGTACATAAAAAGAACCCCCAAATCTGACTTCGTTGGAGGAAGTTATGATTTTTCTAATTAAGATTTAGCATAAAAGTGTACAACCCGGAAATCGAATTTTAGATCGATCGATTTCTAGCCGATACAACCTAAATGAGAATTGAAGATCTGATTAATAGGAGCTTAAAAATATAAAGACAATAGAAAATGGACGTTCGATGACAAGGCTATGAATTTTTAACGGACTTTAACTGTCTAAGCCTATTAAAATATAACTTTAGAAATAAAGTCAGAATTAGCCGACCGAGTCTAAACTAAAGTTGTAGATCTCATCAATACCTAGGCGTGGATAGAAAAGAACGTCAAAATGGAGCTTGTATGCGAAAAATGTGAATTTTAGAATGAATTTTAGAAGATAATTAGTTTTTGTAGTGACTAGCGAGTGACACGTGACACGATCTGAGTCACTGCTTCTCCCCCACGCCTTACCACCGGATGGTAACACATGGCATGAGTATGCCCAGTGTACCCATTTAGTATGCCCAACGTACAACCTTTAGACAAGCTATGAATAGAGGCACAAATCACTTGATTTCTTCACACCCTCTAACCCATTCTCTCGCAAACCCTCTATGCCTTTCCATAGCACCTCCTAGGTGTTAGAATCGAGTCTCAGAGTGTTAGAAAGCCCCAAGAAAAAGAGCTTTCAGCTCAGAAGTTCTGCTCCGCACAAAGCCTGGTTCCTCGCTAGACCCCCTTGTAAGTTAGTTATGCTTACCCTACTTTAAGTATAACTTATGTTTATGTTGATTATCAATATTATGAACCTATAAACAAGATTTATCAGTGATTCGAAGTCGTTATACTGACTGATCTACTTACGGGGATTATGTCTACGTTGTGATTTAGTGAGGCATTTAAAGTGGGATTTGCAAACAGTATACTATGTATATTGTTGTGTGTAAAACGAACTAGTTTTAATCCTACTAACACAAAGACAAACTCACGAAAGGCAATATACCTATCGATTAACAGTTTAGTTAAGGTAAGTAGGGTATCGAACACAGGGAATGGTAAACAATTAAAATAAATGCTAATAAAACAAGTAATAGAAAAAGGGTTTTCTCTAGTTTTGCAAGACTAGAAACTTAAACAATTAACTAAAACTTAAACTAAGAAACCAAGAGCTAAGCAAATAAAAATCAACTAAATTCAATAATTAAGGGAACTTCTGTTTAGTTCAACTCAATTGATCCTATGGTTGATATTAAGGTAATAGTGCCATGTATTGATTCTTCTATTGGCTGCCGATTCAAGTGATTAGATTCACGTTCGCTGCAATAATCCTTAGAGAACAAACTAACTCAAACAGTGGTCAGTTGTCTAATTTAATTCAATTCACTAGGTTATTTATTCGGGTTAATTTAGACTTGTAATAGTTAACTAATTTGGTCCTTTAGTTAACCTCTTGTTGATGGTCATCACACAAGCTCACACATGAATTTACCTATTTTTCTTATTAATTCTAGTTTCATGTTCATTAATGCTAGACATATGATGAAGTGGTCACATAAACATACGAGGTTAACAACTAAGAGATGTTCATGCAGCTTAATTATCTTCCTATTAACAGAAAAATAGTTATCATTCACACATAAGGTTCTTTAACAAGCTAGAATAAACTAAATCACCAATATTAAATCAATCCTACCATAAATCAACCATAGTATCAATATTGTCTCCCCAAACAGAAGTTTAAAGGTTTTAGATCATGTCTACAACAAATAACAAACTAAAAAGATAATCTAATGATTGAAACATGGTTTATGCAAAAGATTAAGATAAAAGTAGTGTGTTATTGCCTTTGATCTTCTTCCAAGTTGATATCTAGGTTGAAATCTCGAAAACCACAGCTTCTAAGAACCCTTCTGGCCTCCAAAAATCATCCTAAACTTCCCCCATTCATTAGGGTTCGAATGAGAAGCGTTTCTATATATATATATATATATATATATATATATATATATATATATATATATATATATATATATATATATATATATATATTCTGAAAAACGGGGCTACTCGGCGAGTCCAATGACCTACTCGCCGAGTCCATCACTTAAAATCCCGTGTACGGCAAGGCAAAGTCAAGAATCGCGAAACTTCTGACAAACTCATTGAGTTGATGGCCTACTCGCCGAGTCTGTTTGGAATCAGCATTTTCTCAAAACACAAAAGTCGTTCGAAATTGTGTCTAGTTTTCAGAACATTTTGAATCTTGTCAATCGAAGTTACGGTTCATGAGATATGGCCAAAACACTGACAAGGGGTCAAGCTGTCCAGCAACATCCTTCTTTCTTCAAAATCCAAGATCCAAGCTTCCAATCGCTAGTTCTGTTTCCTTTTCCATCCGAGCATGTCATTGTTGCTGAAAAATGAAATTATAAACTAATTAAGCACCTTTTTTTCATTAAATGAGATAAAAACAACATAAAGTATTAAGATAATGCATGAATTTTATAACTAAATATGCCCATATCAAAATACCCCACACTTGACCTTTGCTTGCCCCTAATCAAAACTGAATTTTAGCACACTAATATTAGATAAAACAATCCCAATTGAACCCAACCATTATGCCAAGACCGGAACACATGTATTTGTGTCTAAATTTTTTCCTAAGGACCCCCCTTAATCCTAAATACTCACAATCCTCATAAACACTCGCCCACTTCTTTTGAACAACGCTCATTTTATGCATCCCTCCGAATCCATCCGCAAAAAACTTCCTAACCTCAAGGTATTTTTGGTCAAGCAACCCAAGCATACATAATCTAGAAAATTACAACTTTTCGATACCACTATAGAGTTATTGGAATTCTTCACTTCTTTGATAATTTAATCTTGATTTCTTTGAATTGACCACCTTCTTTGATTTGATTTTTTGTATCTTCAACTTTTGAACTTTCGGAATTTTGATCTTTTGATCTTCACTTTGATTGCTCCAAAACTCTTACAACTTTTCTTGTAATTCTCTCTCTCTCTCTCTCTAACATGTATCTCACTTTTTTTTCACTCAATACCTACATGCTTAAGCAAGGGCACTCAACTTCAACCTTTATTGGTTAAAGTATTAGTCTTCCTGGATACATTTCAAGTACACGATGCTAAACATGTTGCGTCCCTCAAACTAAGCGAGGTTGTGTTTTTGTCCCATGATTTCACTAGAATAAAGGGGGCCACAAATGCGTTATAACGTATATAGGCTCAACTAAACATTTAAGTCCTCATGGAATCATCAAATATAATACTAGCATGGTTTCTAATTGTTTTTACCAAATTATCTAAATTAGCCCTAGCAATTTTATGCAAATTTTTAAAATTAATCTAAATTTTAACTAAATGTAACCAACCCCCTACCCCACACTTAATTTATGCAATGTCCACATTGCATATTATGCATGATAAAGAACAATAAAATAAAGAGGGAATTGGAACAAACTCCCCTGGGATAGTAGTTGCGAGGTTGAACTTTTTCATTTAAAGCTCCATCTTCAGCTGACTTTAGACATGGGAACAACTCATCCATGCCTTGGGTGTCATTATCTCGTGTGGTTGACAACTCCAAAATATCAAGGAAAAAGCTTCTTGGAAATGCTCGAAAATGATCTTCGAAAATATAGACAATGCCCATGTCGAATGGAATCAAATCGTCAACTCAAATATAAAAAGAATGAGCAACTCGCCGAGTTTTATGTGAAGACTCGCCGAGTTGAATCGCTATACTCGTAGAAATCGTGATTTTTCGCTTGGACTCGTCGAGTTAGTATTATGCACTCGACGAGTTCTTGACTCTGATCAGGTCTTTTCTTCTTTCTGCATCAGCATTAATTTTGTGTTCAATGAGAGTATCAAGGTAATACAACTCCTCATTTTCTTCATGGGCGAGACTCTTTTTAATTAAATATAACCAACAGACTCAACATATCGCTCAAAGTCTTCTAATCTTCTCGTAAATGACTTGACCCCTCACTTTAATTCCCTCACGATTTAAGAGTTTGCTCTAATATCACCCTAGCTTCTGAAAAGATCAAACACAAAACCACGTAACAAACATCAAAATAAAAATTCCTAAATTACCCTAATAAACTAGAAGTTTAAAAAGAAAAAGAAAAGCAAACTCTAATGACGGGTTGCCTCCCGCAAGCGCTTCTTTTTTTGCGAGTCTTGAGGTGGACTCCCAACTTAATAAACTTCCAATAAACTCAATGCCAATCCATCCGTTGCATTGAATATTTTCTTTGTACCAAATGATAAAATTTGGCTCTTTGCTTCAAAAATTGGCCAAACAAGCTTGAATTCATGAAACCCAAGAATCTTGACAAGGGTTGGAACCGATCGGATACTAATAAAAATTGGATCGTGCTTTAAAACTTTCTCCAAAGTTGGAATCGTCACCCCATGCTTCGAAACACAAACCGAAAATACAGGGGACCATGTCGTGGTAATGGTCAAACCACGGGTTGGTTCCTGCAATTTAGCTTGTTTTTGTTCTTCATCCGACCTCTCTGCTAGCAACCTTTCCAGCTCCTCCAAATCTCTTTCTGGATTAAATTCTTCATCTTGTAACTTTAGCTCTTGTGACTCAAATTTTTCTTGATCGTTAGACAAGATGTTATCTAACCATCTATCAAATTTCTTCAAATCTTCATCCGATCCACACTCCACATCTTCTTGCTCAATTTCCTGTACTACTTCCTCAAGAAAAGCATCAAAAGCATCGAGATTTGGAAAATACATAATAAATAAAATTTAAACTATATAAAAAATAAAAAATATATGATAACAATTAGCAAATAAAATTAATTGTTTGAACTATTCCCCGGCAACGGCGCCAAAAACTTGATGTGTGTAAAACGAACTAGTTTTAATCCTACTAACACAAAGACAAGCACACGAAAGGCAGTGTACCTATCGATTAGCAGTTTAGTTAAGGTAAGTAGGGTATCGAACACAGGGAACGGTAAACAATTAAAATAAATGCTAATAAAACAAGTAATAGAAAAAGGGTTTTCTCTAGTTTTGCAAGAATAGAAACTTAAACAATTAACTAAAACTTAAACTAAGAAACTAAGAGCTAAGCAAATAAAAATCAACTAAATTCAATAATTAAGGGAACTTCTGTTTAGTTCAACTCAATTGATCCTATGGTTGATATTAAGGTAATAGTGCCATGGATTGATTCTTCTATTGGCTGCCGATTCAAGTGATTAGATTCACGTTCGCTGCACCAATCCTTAGAGAACAAACTAACTCAAACAGTGGCCAATTGTCTAATTTAATTCAATTCACTAGGTTATTTATTCGGGTTAATTTAGACTTGTAATACTTAACTAATTTGGTCCTTTAGTTAACCTCTTGTTGATGGTCATCACACAAGCTCACACATGAATTTACCTATTTTTCTTATTAATTCTAGTTTCATGTTCATTAATCCTAGACATATGATGAAGTGGTCACATAAACATATGAGGTTAACAACTAATAGATGTTCATGCAGCTTAATTATCTTCCTATTAACAGAAAAATAGTTATCATTCACACATAAGGTTCTTTAACAAGCTAGAATCAACAAAATCACCAATATTAAATCAATCCTACCATAAATCAAACCATAATATCAATATTGTCTCCCCAAAGAGATGTTTAAAGGTTTTAGCTCATATCTACAACAAATAACAAACTAAAAACATAATCTAATGATTGAAACATGGTTTATGCAAAAGATTAAGATAAAAGTAGTGTGTTATTGCCTTTGATCTTCTTCCAAGTTGATATCTAGGTTGAAATCTCGAAAACCACAGCTTCTAAGAACCCTTCTGGCCTCCAAAAATCATCCTAAACTTCCCCCATTCATTAGGGTTCGAATGAGAAGCGTTTCTATATATATATATATATATATATATATATATATATATATATATATATATATATATATTCTGAAAACCGGGGCTACTCGGCGAGTCCAATGACCTACTCGCCGAGTCCATCACTTAAAATCCCGTGTACGGCAAGGCAAAGTCAAGAATCGCGAAACTTCTGACCAACTCATCGAGTTGATGGCTTACTCGCCGAGTCTGTTTGGAATCAACATTTTCTCAAAACACGAAAGTCGTCCGAAATTATGTCTAGTTTTCAAAACATTTTGAATCTTGCAATCGGAGTTACGGTTCATGAGATATGGCCAAAACACTGACGAGGGGTCAAGCTGTCCAACAACATCCTTCTTTCTTCAAAATCCAAGATCCAAGCTTCCAATCGCTAGTTCCGCTTCCTTTTCCATCCAAGCATGTCATTGTTGCTGAAAAATGAAATTATAAACTAATTAAGCACCTTTTTTTTTCATTAAATGAGACAAAAACAACATAAAGTATTAAGATAATGCATGAATTTTATAACTAAATATGACCATATCATATATCAAACGGACCCTACTTCCGATATAATTCTACCTAGTTGTTCGTTACTTGATAGATCATGACCTAGACCCCGAGTTAATAATACTAGGTTTCATCGAAGGAAAAGAAAATTGCTACAAGCGAAGTGTTGTTCGAATTATGAATCATCACTTTAACATGTGAGTGCATAGTTATTTTCATGTTACACATAGATATGAAGTATTTGATATAAATTACGTGCTATGTGTTCATATTATCTGTGTTCTTGATATTATGCTAGATGAACAAAATATACATGTTTTATTCGATTTAAACTGTATATGTATTTTATACCTATAATTATGATGGGTAAAGATTGGTAGATTATATAGATGATGAAATAAATTATGATAGTTGTCAATGTTTAAGCTGGTTTAGTCATTTGGCGGAGTATAGATGACGACCACAAACTATTCTAGACAGTCTGGTGGAATGCTGGCAGGCTCGCAACCTGTAGGTGTTTGTGAACGCTGCTTCACCAATGTACTCCATCCCCTTATGGTTTCCTTACTGACATATACTGTTGAGGAATCCCCTAAGCAGTATTGTCTTCCCGATGATGATCCTTAGGCTAGGTCCCTTGAATTAGATGCTTTAGGGACAGGAAGTGAGGATAACGGGAACTGGTAATTGGGTTGAATTATTTCATAAAATAAAGAACTTAATTATTATGGGTTGAAAACCCTATGTGCTCACCAAGCTCCCAAGCCTGACCCACTCAGTTTCTTGTATTACGGGTTGTGGCAAAAGAGCACAAGAGTGTTGATTTGATGAGAGATCTATGGATTATAGGCCATTAGAATAATATATGTTGTAAGGCCTATACTATTTCTGTTTATGCTTATGTATTGTATTGACAATGGCATCCCAATGTTCTTAAGACATTGAAAACCCATTTCTTCAGAAATGCTTTGATAAATTACTTATCATATTTTTGGGAACAAATTCCGCAACATATATATATATATATATATATATATATATATATATATATATATATATATATATATATATATATTCAAAAAGATACTCTGATTTTCAAATTAAGCATAAACAAATCGGTCTTTTCTGGCCGTGAAAATGGGGATGTCACTATATTCTTTCGTGACATAGAGTCTATTAGCTTGATTAAGTATACTCTCGAAGTCACAATGATTTATATGTGATCCTTGAATGACATAAATCAATATAGTTTTCATTGATCCCATTCATCCAATCATATTTGAATTCAACTTCTAAAGTAGTGCACTCTTATATTGTAGTAGACTGTGTCATTATGTTTTGCTTGGACCTCATTCCAGCAAGTGTTACCCTTCATTCCATAATGAAGTCAAAATCCAATTATATTTCATAATTATTTATATATGTTTAGAAATTAACATATTGTGTAACTCTTTCCATAAGGATCCTTTCTAAACTGATTGTCTCATATACATTCTCTTAGTTCTTCTAAATTACTCTTAGAATGCTCTCTTAGTCATCCAGTGACTTAACCATGTATTCAGTTAGTATCCTATGACTTGCTTACAATAGGATCAATACCATGTCCCATGCATAATATGGCGTACATAATGAATTCAGTTTCCAATAAAATAAAATATAAATCATTTCATCTAGTTCAAGCCTATGAGCTATGTACTTTTGAGGCTAGCTCAAAATGGTGCCATATGACAATGCCAAGAATTCTCCAAAAGAATCTTGTGTCTTGATCCCTTTCAAGATATTGTTAATATATATATATATATATATATATATATATATATATATATATATAAGGACATGAAACTTTTAACATTCATTTTATCTATCCCTTATAGATTTTACATTCCAAGAATGTATCTTTTCCTTCCTATGTCTTTTAATTTAGAAACACTGTCCGAGTTAAGGTGAAAATGACATTGCTTAGTCAGAATGTGATTTCAAATGATTAAGTATGTCTCATTCATACAAGATTAGGAATGACACTATACTCCCACTAGTTCTTAGTAAACACATATGTTCTATTCATTTTGATATAATAACATACCTTGTGGTTTTACATTAAAATGATGATTGCAACATTGAGATGTTTTCTTTCTATCCACAAGTAGATCTCAAGTTCTACACTTTTTGTTAGGATAACTACGATTAAGAAAACCTCCAGGCTAATCTATAAAGATATGTTCTAGTAGATGTCTATAAAGAAAGTGGTCTTTTTTGAAATCTATTTGCTATATCTCATATTAAGAATATGAATTAATAGTAAATAATATCCTTGTTGATCTAATCATAGCTAGTTGTGAAAAAGGTTTGATCATAGTCAATATCATGAGAATGATGAGGATCACATTCAATGACATGAGTATGAGAGAATCCTTTTACTAAAAGTATTTCTTTAAATGTGTATGGTTATCCATGTAATTTATTCTTTCTAGAAGAATCATTTTCTCCTTCTAGCCTTGCTATAAGGATAAATTTTATTCAAGCCCATACTTGATTCTCATATATAGCTTACATCTCATGTTCATGACTCTAAGTCATTTATTAGATTCGTGATCTGACATAGCCTCTTGTTATTTGATGGATTTTCCAGAAACTATCAATAAAAGCTCATCAATGAGAGATTGCACATTTCTCAAGTCATAGATGATTTCTACCACTAATGCGAACAATTTTTGTTTGTGAATATCTATTATTCAATTTTAACAATCCTTGTTTAAACTAGTGCCAACTATTACTACATGCAGTTATGATTCTTGAGCTGCTTCAAGTTCCATGTACCTCCCACTTGCTTTGTCATTAGAAGTGAAACATCCCAAAAATACGGTCAAAAAATTTCATTTTTAATTATTAATAAAACCATAATTGTAACATCCTAACTCTCAGGTATAAATTTAAATTGTTTTTAACTCAACGAGTTGGAGGCCCCAAACTCGTTGAGTTGGGATCGAGATTGGCCGCATGAATTTTAGGGTCAACTTGACGAGTTGGAGGACCCCAACTCGATGAGTTGGAGTTGGGTGAGAAAACCCTAATTTTCAGGGTTTCCACTGCATTTAAAGGAACTTAAGCCCTTTATTCCGCCCCCTCATCACTTAAGACAAACCCTAAATGATCTGTGAGAGAGAGAGAGAGAGAGGGAGAGAGAGAGAGACTAAGAGAGTGTGTTTTGGTGCAATCTTTGAAGAAACTTGAGGAGTAAGAGGCTTGGAACAAGAAATAATCCTTGGATCCGACGTCTACACTATTGTAGCAGCCAACTAGAGGTAAAAAGTCATTACCTTGATCACTTGGTTGTTAGATCTCTTCTCTAGAGAGTTTATGGCCATTTTTAGCATCTTCTTGGGTCCTTTGTGGTTTTGAGCTTACCTTGAAGCCAAGACTTCACATCTGGATATTAGTAGGCCGTTTAGGCCTAAAGACTTTAACATTATCCAAGTTTTGGCCAACTTCCATGCCTTAAACCCTTTGTTGATCTTTGGTTTGGCAAACATAGCCCTAGATGCCATGCATGGACGTAAAGCTTGCGACTTTACATGGTACTTTAGCCTTAGAAGGCTAGATATAGAGTATGGGGCCTTAGTTCTTCTTAAAAGCGTCTAAATGAATGATTGAGCTGAAGGAAATCGACGAGTTGGTTAGCCAACTCGACGAGTTGGTTAGGATTTTCCTCGATACCTTGTATGCTGTACTAACTTGATGAGTTGGTGAGGCAACTCTGTGAGTTGAGTTGGATTTTCCTGAATTTTCTGAGAACAGAAGGAACTCGATGATTTGGGTCAACATGGACTGTTGACTCGAGCGTTGGCTTCCATTGGCTTTTAGTGTTTGGTCAAGTTATGGATTTTGGAGAACATGGAGGGGTAAAATGGTCTTTGACCCTTTCCGAGAAAAAAGGAGTTAGCGTAACATCTTGTAGTTGTTATTCTAAATTTTTAATTAGAGATGATTATGGTATATGTAGGCGGAGACTAGACCTACCGATGAGTACAAGACATACTTGTTCTACCTACGAGGTGAGTCTTCTCACTATACTTACCTGAGTGGTAATACAGTGTGACCAGAGGGTCTTATCTGAGTTATTGACTCGAGGGTCTTATATGCTTATAATGAGTTATGTGATATTATGCATTTTGTCTTTGTGATTTATGTTGTATATTATTCTGTGCCTTATTAAGTTAGGACCGGAGGGTCCAAACCGAATTATGAGACCGGAAGGTCTTTACTGAGACACCGGACTGGAAGGTCCAACCCGAGCTGTGAGACCGGAGGGTCTTCACTGAGACACATGAATGGAGGGTCCTTAATGACTATATCCATGAAAGGCTAATTATTTGTATGTGATATTTTGGGGAACTCACTAAGCTTCGTGCTTACAGTGTTGTGTGAAATGTGTTTCAGGTACCTCTCACGATCGCGGGAAGGCGCCGACATGATTGTACACATTAGCTAGTTGTTTATGTTTTTGGAGGATTCTGGGATACTGTTAAATGATTATTGTTACATCGTGAATTTCAAAATAATTTTTCGCATAAAATAAAAACATTTTCATTTAATTTTCATAAAAACATCAATGTTTTAAGACTCCAATGCATATCATACAAAAATCCCAAGATCACATATCATAAAATCCCATGCGTGTGTACAGATCAAGTTGGCGCCTTCCCACGGTCATCACTAGTACCTGAAACAAACAACACTAACACTGTAAGCACAAAGCTTAGTGAGTTCCTCAAAATACCACACATAACACATATTAGCCACTCGAGGCTATAACTCTGTGGGTCTGTAGACCCTACTCTGTGAACCCACTGGTTCTAACTCTGGGAACCTTCCGGTTCCAACTATATAAGCATGCACAACATAAATCACATAGAAATAATGTAGTACAACACATAACATACATATAGCATACAAACACTCTGTCACATGACTCTGATTACCTACTCAAGGTAAAGTATAGTGAGAAGACTCACCTCGCGTATCTCGATAGCTCGCAAATCCCTGAAATCACTAGTGCTCGATCTCCCGAGCTAAAGTCCTCCTATAACACAATACATCTCTAATTAACACTTTCCCAACTAAGGTTGACTAACCCTATCAAGTCAACACAGGTCAACTCTGGTCAACGGTCAATGGTCAACTCAACTCGCTGAGTCTGGCGTAGACCCGCCGAGTCTCTATGGGGGACCCGATTCCTCTGAGTCCCTTCCGACTCACCGAGTCACTCACCCGACTCGGTTACTCAAACCTTGGCTCGAAATCACTGAACAACCCGCACCAACTCGTCGAGTCTGGAAATGGACTCGGTGAGTGCATTCCATGCACAACCCCAAACGACCTTCTGAGGTCAGATCTGCTTCACTAACTCATAGATCCAGTCCTTCCAAGCTTATTCATCACGTAAAGTTCATGTCTTGGCGCTCATAACACACCCAATGACTCATAAAGTTTTTTGACCTCAAGCACAAAGACCCTAATCCAAAACCTCCATGGATTCATAAAAAGCTTGGACAAAGGGATACTCTGGACCTCCAAGGGTCCAGATCCAGAACCTAACTTGCTTAAGGGACTAAGGAAGCACTAGATCTAGCCACAAAAGGGCTCAATAAGCCCTAAATCAACATGAACATCAACATAACAGAGAATGGTTCAAAAATAGTACCTCAAACGTGATGTTCTAGCCCTCAAATCTTCAGGAAGTTGATCCTCTTGTTTCCCCTTGGCTATTGCTTCCTTTCCCTTGCTAGATAACACCTCCAAGGTCAATAATGGCTCCTTAACTTACTCCAAACGCTCAAGCTCACTAGGGTTTCACTCTGGGGACTGGTGAGCACAAATGACGGCCATAAGGCCCTTTAAATAGGTATCAAACCCAAGAAATTAGGGTTTCATTAAACAGCTCGGACTCGCCGAGTCCATTCCTTGGACTTGCCGAGTCCAGGCGCGAACCCGCGTCCAAATCCGCGATCATACTCGGCGAGTCTAGGCTCCAACTCGTCGAGTCTCTTCACAATTAACAAAAATAAATAAATGAATAATACCTGGGAATCCGGGCTGTTACAATTCTCCCCCACTAGAAATAGACTTCGCCCTCGAAGTCTCGATCTGCAAATAACTCTGGATGCTGCTCACGCATCTCACGCTCCGGTTCCCAAGTCATCTCGGACCCCTTCCGATGCTGCCACTGAACTAGAACCAGGGGTACCTCCTTGTTCCTCAGAACCTTGATTTTCCGATCTCTGATGGCCACTGGTCTCTCAGCATAATTCAGGCTCGCATCCACCTGAATATCCTCCAATGGAACCACCGCCGACTCATCGGCTATCCACTTCCTCAGCTGCGACACATGAAAGGTGTCATGAATCTGCCCCAACTCTGCTGGCAAATCCAAACGATAGTCTACCCGACCTACCCTTACGATCACTCGGAAAGGACCAATATATCGGGGCCCCAACTTGCCCCTCTTCCTGAATCGAATCACTCCTTTCCAAGGAGAGACCTTCAGGAGTACAAGGTCGCCGACCTGAAACTCAAGCTCGGACCGGCGTCTGTCTGCATAACTCTTCTGTCGGCTGTGAGCGGTCAGCAACCTCTGTCTGACCTGCTGAATCTGCTCTGTCGTCTGAAGCACGATCTCTGTACTGCCCATCACTCTCTGTCCAACCTCTCCCCAACAAATGGAGGTCCGACACCTCCTCCCATACAACAGCTCAAAGGGTGGCATACCAATGCTCGAATGATGGCTGTTGTTGTAGGAAAACTCTGCCAAGGGCAAATATGCATCCCAGCTACCCCCGAAATCCAACACACATGCCCGGAGCATGTCCTCGAGCGTCTGAATCGTCTGCTCACTCTGACCGTCTGTCTGGGGATGATATGCGGTACTAAAATGCAGCCTAGTACCCAACTCCTCATGAAACTTCTTCCAGAATCTGGAAGTGAAGCGCACATCACGGTCTGAAACAATTGAGATCGGCACCCCATGCCGAGATACCACTTCCCTCACATACACCTCCGCCAATTTCTCTGCTGAAGAACTCTCACTGATAGCAAGGAAGTGAGCGCTCTTCGTCAACCTGTCCACAATCACCCAAATTGCATCAACTCCCCTGGCAGTCCTTGGCAATTTGGTGATGAAATCCATAGTGATCTATTCCCACTTCCATTCAGGAACCTCCAATGGCTGCAACTTACCTTGCGGCCTCTGGTGCTCGGCCTTAACCCTACGGCAGGTCAAGCACCTCTCAACGAACCACGCAACATCCCTCTTCATACAGGGCCACCAATACTCCTTTCTCAGATCCAAATACATCTTAGTGGCCCCCGGATGGATCGAAAATTTTGACTGATGAGCCTCCTCCATCAAAATGGTGCGCGTTCCTCCCACAAACGGCACCCAGATACGCCCTTGAAATGTCATAAGCCCCCGACCATCGGTAACGAACACTGAAACCAAACCAACAACCCGTTCCCTCTTCTACATCTCAGGTTGCACAACCTCGGCCTGTGCCCCACAAATGGCGTCCAACACTGGAGCTATCACGGTCAATCTCAAACATACCTCCCGCAGCGGGGTGCTCTCCGCCCTGCGGCTCAATGAATTGGCTACCACATTAGCCTTGCCTGGGTGGTACAGGATCTCACAATCATAATCCTTGACCACGTCCAACCACCTTCTCTGACGCATATTTAGGTTGGGCTGATCCATCAAATACTTCAAACTCTTATGGTCCGTGTATATCGTACACCGAACCCCAT
The DNA here is from genome assembly GCF_051521515.1 of Lactuca serriola. NCBI lineage: Eukaryota > Viridiplantae > Streptophyta > Magnoliopsida > Asterales > Asteraceae > Lactuca > Lactuca serriola. Next base: position 305,420,237 of record NC_136411.1, read on the forward strand.
ACAGGTAGTGACGCCAAATCTTGAGGGCGAACACCATTGCCCCCAACTCTGGATCATGGGTGGGATATCTCGTCTCATGAGGCTTCAGCTGCCTCGATGCATATGCTATCACATGCCCTCTCTGCATCAGCACCGCTCCCAACCCCAAAATTGATGCATCACAGTATACCACAAAGTCCTCCATCCCATCCGGGAGGGCTAACACCGGGGCTTCGCACAACCTTTGGCGAAGTGTCTCAAAGGAGGCCTGCTGGTCGGGGCCCCATGAAAAAGCGACACCCTTCCGGGTCAATCTGGTGAGTGGCACTGCGATCTTAGAGAAATCCTTGATAAACCTCAGATAATACCCTGCCAATCCTAGGAAACTCCTGATCTTGGAGGGTGACCTCGACACCTCCCAACTCATCACCGCCTCAACGTTGGCCGGATCGACCAATATCCCTTCCTGGTTAACGAGATGACCTAAGAACTAGACCTCCCGCAACCAGAAATCACACTTGGAGAATTTGGCATAAAGCCTCTCCGATCTCAGAACTCCGAGAACCTCTCTCAAATGCTCCTCATGCTGCTCTCTAGATCTCGAATATACCAGAATGTCGTCGATAAACACAATCACTGACCGATCCAACATCGTCCTACACACTCGGTTCATGAGATCCATGAACATTGCCGGGGCATTGGTGAGCCCAAAAGGCATCACCACAAACTCATAATGCCCATAACGCATCCTGAACGCTGTCTTCTGGACGTCCTCATCCCGCACCCTCACCTGATGATATCCAGACCTCAAATCGATCTTGGAGAACCAAGATGCTCCTTGCAACTGATCGAATAAATCGTCGATCCTCGGCAACGGGTAACGGTTCTTGACCGTTAGCTTGTTCAACTCCCTGTAATCAATGCACATCCGGTGTGAACCATCCTTCTTCTTGACAAACAGCATAGGCGCTCCCCACGGCGAGCTGCTCGGCCGAATAAACCCCTTCCCCAGCAGCTCCTGAAGCTGCGAGGATAACTCTTGCATCTCTGGAGGTGCAAGGCGATAAGGCACCTTGGCGATAGGCGCTGCCCCCGGAACCAAATCGATACTGAACTCCACTTGCCTCACAGGAGGCACACCCGGAAACTCCTCGGGAAAGACATCCGGAAACTCACGCACTACCGGGACCTCCTCAACTGACCTCGGTCTCTCGGAATCCACCCGCGTATCCATCACATACGCCACAAAACCCTTACAGCCCTGCTGAAGACACTGCCTCGCCCTAGCGGCCGAACAAAACGCTGATCCTGAACGTGTACCCTTGCCATACACCGAAAGAACTCCCCCACTAGGGTCTCGTATGGCCACCAGCTGTCGCTCAAAGTCGATAACCGTACCGAATCTGCTCAACCAATCCATGCCCACAATGACACAGACATCACCCATCGCAATAGGAACCAGATCAATCGGGAACTCAACACCGAAAATCTCGACTACGCACCCTCGGAGAACCTCCATGGCATATATCACCCTCTCATCAGCTATGGAAACTCTCAGAGGCCGACTCAACGCCTCACGACTAACACTGATATGCTGACTAAAAGCCAAAGACACAAAAGACCGATTCGCACCTGAGTCAAATAACACCAAGGTAGGTACAGAATTCACAAGAAAAGTACCTAGGCATAACATAACATAAGCATAATATCTCAACATCAAAATAAATACACGAAAGAATACATACCAGCCACGACATCGGGTGCTGCGCGGACCTCCTCCACGGTCAGCTGAAAAGCTCTCCCTCGTGCCCTCGGCGCCTCAAACTTCAATGGCCGACTCTCGGTAGCTCTGATGGCGGCAGGGGCAGATCCCTGAGGTGCTCCCTGAGATGACCCTCGCAACTGCGGACACTCTGCCTTCCGGTGTCCGGTCTGATTGCATTGAAAACACACCGCAAACCCTTTGGGGCAGTCCTTGGCCATATGCCCCTCCTTGCCACACTTGTAGCAAGATCCCGCGCTACAGACTCCATCATGACCCTTGCCACACTTCCCACAAGTGCGGCCCTTCTGGCTCCCTGGTTTGGGATCAGCGGACTTGGCCTGCTTGGCTGCCGGCTGAGACTGTGCCGGTCGCCGATCCCTCCCCTGATATTCCGCCTCCTCCCTGGCCTGAGTCTCTAGCTCAATCTCCCTCTTCCGGGCATTTGCCTGAAGCTCAGCAAATGTCCGGTACGAGGAGTTCGCCGCGAACTCCCGAATGTCTCGCCTCAAAATACTCAAATATCGGCTCATACGTGCCTGCTTAGTGGACACGTGCTCAGGGCAGAACATCTCCCTCTCATGGAACATCTTGGTAATCGCTGTAACTGACTCAGTACCCTGCTTGAGGGTCAGAAACTCCTGGGCCAAACGCTCCCTCTCCACCTGGGGAACCTACTCATCTCGGAACATGGCAGTGAACCACTCCTAGGTCACTGCCGCAAGCTCAGCAGGTGTAAAATGCACCGTCACAAACTTCCACCAGTCCTTCGCCCCCAAGCGAAGCTGGTTCAGCGCGAACCGAACCTTCAAATGCTCAGGAGATAAGCAAGTGAAGAAACACCCCTCTATATTAGAAATCCACCTCATAGCTGCCACCGGATCCTGGGTCCCATCAAACTCTGGCGGTTTTGTGTTGCTGAACTCCCGGAACAGCAACGCATCACCACCTTGCGGCCTCGCGGCAGCAATAGCCGCGGTGGCCGCTGCAACAGCAGCCTCAGAAAGAGCGGCATAACGCTCGTCAAAGGTCTCAATCAGCGTGGTCTTAATAGACCCGAACATCTCTGGTATCTCTGCTCTGATGGCCGCAGCCACCTCCTCGTGGATGATCCGACAGATCTCCTCATCACTGGTCTCGCTGCTCTCAGGCATCAAGCGTGTCCTCACCATGATCTACCTCTGAAATACAACATACGAAAAATTAGAACCCCTTCGAGCATACTCACACTCGACAACTCATTCCTCCTGGATCCTTGGTATTCCAAAGATTCTTACTTGGGCTGTACACCGCTCCGGTGCTTTCAGTAGTACGGGCCCAATACTACTGTCCGCACCGTATCAGAATACACCCCAAGTCCTCCTCTTCGGATCCCAAATTCCAAGTACTCTATCATGCATAGGCCACTCTCTAATAGATCTCTCACAAGCCCCTCGCTGCTACCTACTCATTCTCAAGCATCTCATAGCAGCTCACCTCTTCCTAGGCTAAGGCATCACAAATCAGGCCACTCTAGTCCTAATAGGAATACCTAGCCTACTGTAGCATGCGAATACATCATATCAATATCAATATCACATAACATGAGGGTATTTTGGGAAATCACCGTTCGGGCGTGGACTAATCGTACACACAACTCTGCTCTGCGTTTTTCCAAAAATCTTTTACTCTTTTTGAAAATACTTCTCAAGTCCTCAGTTTGAGTTCAAATAAGCCCGAAGGTGTACTCGAATCCCTCAAACCAAGGCTCTAATACCAACTTGTTACACCGTGAATTTCAAAATAATTTTTTGCATAAAATAAAAACATTTTCATTTAATTTTCATAAAAACATCAATGTTTTAAGACTCCAATCCATATCATACAAAAATCCCAAGATCACATATCATAAAATCCCATGCGTGTGTACAGATCAAGCCGGCGCCTTCCCACGGTCATCACTAGTACCTGAAACAAACAACACTAACACTGTAAGCACAAAGCTTAGTGAGTTCCCTAAAATACCACACATAACACATATTAGCCACTCGAGGCTATAACTGTAACATCCCCCTCTAGCACGTATCACAATATTGTCCGTTTTGGGCCACTCGGCACGAGGACTTCCCAGGGGGTCACCCATCCTGGTACTACTCCCGCCCGAACACGCTTAACTGCAGAGTTCTTATGGGATCTGCTGCCCTCACGACTTTAAAATGCGTTGTGACAAGGAAGGTATCCACACCCCTTATAAGGAATGCTTAGTTCTCCTTCCCAGCCGATGTAGGATCAAATCTAACCCACTTTCACCCCCCATTATAGGGTTCGACGTCCCCGTCGAACACATCGACCCGTGCCCTAGCTCTGATACCATTTGTAACATCCCCCTCTGGCACGTATCACAATATTGTCCGCTTTGGGCCACTCGGCACGAGGACTTCCCAGGGGGTCACCCATCCTGGTACTACTCCCGCCCGAACACGCTTAACTGCAGAGTTCTTATGGGATCTGCTGCCCTCACGACTTTAAAATGCGTTGTGACAAGGAAGGTATCCACACCCCTTATAAGGAATGCTTAGTTCTCCTTCCCAGCCGATGTAGGATCAGATCTAACCCACTTAAATAAAGTGGGTTAGATCTGATCCCACATCGGCTGTGAAGAAGAACTAAGCATTCCTTATAAGGGGTGTGGATACCTTCCCAATCACAACGCGTTTTAAAGCCGTGAGGGCAGCAGATCCCATAAGAACTCTGCAGTTAAGTGTGCTCGGGCGGGAGTAGTACCAGGATGGGTGACCCCCTGGGAAGTCCTCGTGCCGAGTGGCCCAAAGCGGACAATATTGTGATACGTGCCAGAGGGGGATGTTACAATAACTCTGTGGGTCCGTAGACCCTACTCTATGAACCCACTGGTTCTAACTCTGGGAACCTTCCGGTTCCAACTCTATAAGCATGCACAACATAAATCACATAGAAATAATGTAGTACAACACATAACATACATATAGCATACAAACACTCTATCACATGACTCTGATTACCTACTCAAGGTAAAGTATAATGAAAAGACTCACCTCGCGTATCTCGATAGCTCGCAAATCCCTGAAATCACTAGTGCTTGATCTCCCGAGCTAAAGTCCTCCTATAACACAATACATCTCTAATTAACACTTTCCCATCTAAGGTTGACTAACCCTATCAAGTCAACACGGGTCAACTCTGGTCAACGGTCAACTCAACTCGCCGAGTCTGGCGTAGACTCGCCGAGTCTCTACGGGGGACCCGATTCCTCTGAGTCCCTTCCGACTCACCGAGTCACTCACCCGACTGGGTTACTCAAACCCTGGTTCGAAATCACTGAACAACCCGCACCAACTCGTCGAGTCTGGAAATGGACTCGGCGAGTGCATTCCATGCACAACCCCAAACGACCTTCTGAGGTCATATCTGCTTCACTAACTCATAGATCCAGTCCTTCCAAGCTTATTCATCACGTAAAGTTCATGTCTTGGCGCTCATAACACACCCAATGACTCATAAATGGTGTTTTGACCTCAAGCACAAAGACCCCAATCCAAAACCTCCATGGATTCATAAAAAGCTTAGACAAAGGGACACTCTAGACTTCCAAGGGTCCAGATCCAGAACCTAACTCGCTTAAGGGACTAAGGAAGCACTAGATCTAGCCACAAAAGGGCTCAATAAGCCCTAAATCAACATGAACATCAACATAACAGAGAATGGTTCGAAAATAGTACCTCAAACATGATGTTCTGGCCCTCAAATCTTCAGGAAGTGGATCCTCTTGTTTCCCCTTGGCTATTGCTTCCTTTCCCTTGCTAGATAACACCTCCAAGGTCAATAATGGCTCCTTAACTTACTCCAAACGCTCAAGCTCACTAGTGTTTCACTCTGGGGACTGGTGAGCACAAATGATGGCCATAAGGCCCTTTAAATAGGCCCCAAACCCGAGAAATTAGGGTTTCATTAAACAGCTCGGACTCGCCGAGTCCATTCCTTGGACTCGCCGAGTCCAGGCACGAATCCGCGTCCAAATCCGCGATCATACTCGGCGAGTCTAGGCTCCAACTCGCCGAGTCTCTTCACAATTAACAAAAATAAATAAATGAATAATACCTGGGGATCCGGGCTGTTACAATTATTGTTTTGTGTTTGATACAATTAACAAATTTGGGTTTGAGAAATATTAAACTATGTTTTATGTGAATTTAAAAATGAAAAATTTATTCGAAAATTTATAGTGTTACAAGTTAGTATCAGAGCCTTTGTTTGAGGGATTCGGATGTACCCTTGGGTATGTCTGGACTCAAACTGAGGATTTGAGAAAATTTTCTAAAAAGAAATGATTTTCTAAACAAGTAAAAGATTTTAAGAGAAAACAAGATGAAGCAGTGTGTAAAATCAGCCAGAGCCCGAATGGTGATTTCCTATGTAACATCCCAAAAATGCAAGCCTATTTAAAATTTTTAAATCATTCAAAAACTGATAATTATTACAAACATGTTTTCAAAGTGGTTTAATGTCAGAGTATCCCAGAATCAAATCGCAAAAACATAAGGAGGTGCACGGTCACGTCTTCGCCTTCCCGCGATCATTAGAAGTACATGAAACAAAATCAGCAACTATAAGCTCGAAGCTTAGTGAGTTTCCCCAAAATACCAACACCATACTATCCTAATCATAATTATATATATATATATATATATATATATATATATATATATATATATATATATATATATATATATAAACAAATAACATGTATAATGAGCCTTCAGCCTGACTGGACCGCCTCGCAGGCCTTCAGTCTATCTGGACCACTCTCCGAGCCTTCGGTATGTCTGGACCGCCTCGCAGGGCCTTCAACCTATCTGGACCACTCGCCGGGCCTTCGGTCTGACTATTATACCCTCCCGGGCTTGTAGTCTATCCAGTCCGCCCTGGGTATGTTGGCCTTCAGCAAAAAACAAGACCACCTCAACCCAACCTAATCAAATAATCATGTGCACATAAATATCATACGCTAGCATGTATATAATAGTCAAACCGATCTAACAGATTACTAATCATAACAACATCCTATAACTAGAATACCGACCTAATTGGTCACTAAGCATATCACCATCCTAACTACCAGAATGTAAATCAATAAACATATCGAGCAAAAAACCTGGATACAAATCTGAAAAGGGTGGACATTGGTGCCTTCGACCCTGTTAGTATAATGAGGACAACTCACCTCACAAGTAGCTCGAACTGATAATGTTAAACTCATCCGAATACATCTCCAACTCCAACACCTACATCCATCGATGATCCATTTCCATAAATCCCCAAAATACCCCCAGAAATCAATGTGGTCCACTCTCGGTCAAAGTCAAAGTCAAAGTCAATGGTCAAGATCAACAGTCCATGTTGACCCAAATCGTCGAGTGCAGTTCACCAACTCGTCCAGTCCTTCCAGAACTCGAGAAGTCACGAAAAAGCTAGTCGACTCGTCGAGTTTCCAGACAACTCGTCGAGTCCATGCGTGTCCAAATGTCGAGAAAACCTTAATTGACTCGTCGAGTCGTCTCCCTGATTCGCCGAGTCCATGTAGAAACTAACAACGGCCAATCTTCATCAGACTCATCGAGTTGACCATGCAGCTCGTCGAGTCTCTTCAGTCCAATTCTCATACAGATGTTTTTACGTGAAACCAAAGCCCCACACAGTAGATCTAGGCTCCTAGGGTGTGATTATCATGTAAAGTTGCTAACGTTACGTGCATGCAAAACTTAATGAAGCTAAAACACTCATAACTAGCCTTAGAAGAAAAGTTTTGGACATGAAGGAGAGCCAAAGCTTCATAAAGCTTGAGACTTTATGTCAATAATACCTAGAGGAGTCTAGATCTGAAACTATGCCCTTGTTACAAGCTCAAATCCGGAAGTAACTCCATTTTTGCACCAAAATGCCTATATTCTTACTCAAGAAGAGATCTAATAAAAGGAAGACCAAGGTAAAGGCTTTTTGCCTTAAAGTGTCAGCCAAGGAAAAGTAGACACTGGATCTACCCTCTTCTTCTTGTTCCAAGCTTCCAAAACTCCAAGCTTCTTCAATCAAACGTACCAAAAGCACACTTTAGCCTCTCAAACATTCAAAACAAGGTTTAGATTGATTAGGGTTTCTTCTTGTCATCAACATGGTGGTAAGGAGCTGGAGGAAGGGACTTAAGGTCCTTTAAATAGGGTGCAAACTCTAAAGATTAGGGTTTCCATGCGCAACCTATACTTGTCGAGTCGAGGTCCTCCTAATCGTCTAGTAGAAGTCATAAAATCACGAAGGATGATTAGGTTCGAAACGACGAGTTGGGGCCTCCAACTCATCGAGTTCCTTTAATAAAATGAATAAAAAACTTTTAAAATATACCTGGGAGTTGGGGTGTTACATCCAAATTACCCTTACTTGTTTATATTATGAGATGAGATACTTATGAGATATTAGAGTTTCATGCTAGATGGTAGGCTAGGTATTTCAGGAAATTAGAGCTAGAGTTGCCTGATTCATGATGCCTTAGCCTAGAGGGATGCTATTGATTGGAATTATCTTCTATTTGCACTATGTGTGTGCTGAGTAGGAGTACATGGCAGGAATCTTTTAGAGAAAGAGTTTTGAGTCAATGAGTAATCTAGGAGAGATGCCTAGATGTGTATTTGAGGAATCTACTGAAAGAGTAGTTTGATATCCGTGAGGGATAGAGTACTTATGAATTAGGATACTAGGAGGAGGACTTGGGGCGACTATAGGTTAGTGTGGAAGGTAGTATTTGGCCCGTACTACTGAAAACACCGGACCTATATGCAATCCAAGTAAGAACCTTAGGATACTAAGGAGAATGTAGGGGTGGTTAATTGAGTGTGCACTTGAGCCAGCCGCTGATGATATTATGTGTTTGTGTTTCAGAGAGACTATGATGATTACCCGTAACAACGCCGGGGGTAGTGGTACTAGTGATGAGGAGATCCGCAGGATCATTGCTGAGGAGGTGGCCGCAACTATCAGGGAGGCCATAACAGAGATGTTCGGGTCTATAAAGATCACGTGGATTGAGACTTTTGATGAGAGATAGCTACTGTCACAGAGGTTGTTATTGCCGCAACCACCACAACCTTGGATGCTGCAAGGCCACATGGGGGTGACTCGTTGTTGTTTCGGGAGTTCAAAAACATGAAGCCACAAGAGTGTGATGGGACGCAAGACCCGATTGCTGCTATTAGATGGATCTCCGACATTGAGGGATGTTTCTATATGTGTTCATGACCAGAGCACTTGAGAGTTCGGTTTGCACTGAACCAGCTTCGCTTGGGAGCGAAGGACTAGTGGAAGTTCATGACGACTGATTTTACTCCTGCAGACCACGCTGCAGTGACTTGGGAGAGGTTTACCCAGTTGTTCAGAGATGAGTATGTTCCCTAGGTGGCGAGGGAACGTTTGGACCATGAGTTTCTATCTCTCAAGTAGAAGACAAAAATAGTGACATAAATTACGAGGATGTTTGATGAGAGGGCATTGTTCTGCCCTAAGCACGTGTCTACGGAGCAGGCACATGTGAGCTGGTATTTGAGCATTTTAAGGAGAGATATTCGGGAGTTTGTGGCGAACTCTTCATATCGGACATTGGTTGAGTTACAAACCAATGATAGGAGGAGAGAAATTGAGCTGGAAATTCAGACTAGAGAGGAGGGAGAGCCTCAGTGGAGAGACATGAGACCAGTGCAGTCGCAGCCGGCGTCGAAGCGGATTAAGCCCGCTAATTCAAGAGTAGGAGGCTAGAAGGGCCGCACTTGTGGCAAGAGCCATGAGGGATCTTGCTGAACAAGGATTTGCTACAAATGTGGCAAGGAGGGGCATATGGTGAAGGACTGCCCCAAGGGATTTTCGGTTTGCTTTTGTTGCAACCAGACCAGCCATCAGAAGGCTGAGTGTCCTCAGCTCACTCAGGCACCAGCCCAGGCTTCTGCTCCTGCTGCTTTGCGCATTACTGATGGCTAGCCGGGGAAGGACGAGGCTCCGAGAGCTCGTGGGAGAGCATTTCAGCTGACTGCAGAGGAGGTCCGCACAACGCCTGACATTGTTGCTGGTATGTATCTCCTTATTCATGTTATTTTGAGATTTGTTTATGCTTATACTCTGTTTCCCATAGGTACTTTTCTTGTGAACTCTATGCCTGCTTTGGTGTTGTTTGAGTCGGATGCGAGTTGATCTTTTGTGTCTTTATCCTTTAGTTGTCACATTAGCATTAGACGCGAGGCATTGAGTCAACCGCTGAGGGTTTCTATAGTCGATGAGTATGCGGTTTTTTCCACTAATGTGTGTTTGAGGATGTTTTTTAGAGATTTTTGGTGTTGATTTTCCAATAGATCTGGTGCCGATAGCGATGGGTAATGTCTGTGTCATAATGGGAATGGGTTGGTTGAGCCGGTTTGGAGCTGTGATTGACTGTGAGCGTAAGATGGTGACCATACGAGATCCTAGTGGGGGATTACTTACTATTTATGGTGAGGGAACTAGATCAAGATCAGCTTTTTGCTCTACCGCCAGGGTAAGATAGTGTCTACAACAGGGATGTATGGGCTTTTTAGCGTATGTGATGGATACGCGGGTTGCCACTGAGAGTCCGATTTCTTTTTCTGAGGCTCGAGTAGTAGGTGAGTTCCTGGATGTTTTCCCCGAGGAATTTCCGACTGTGCTTCCTGAGATACAGGTGGAGTTCCAGATCGATCTGATTCCAGGGGCGGTGCCTATTGCAAGGCACCTTATTGGCTTGTGCCACCCAAGATGCAGGTGTTATCCTCACAACTCCAGGAGCTGCTGGGGAAGGGTTTCATTAGACCAAGTAGCTCACCATGGGGATCACTGATCCTTTTTGTTAAGAAAAAGGATGGTTCACACCAGATGTGCATCGACTACCGGGAGTTGAATAAGCTGACGGTCAAGAACCATTATGCATTACCGAGGATCGAGGATCGACGATTTGTTTGATCAGTTGCAAGCAACGTCTTGGTTTTCCAAGATTGATTTGAGATCTGGGTATCATCATATGAGATTCTGCGAGGAGGATATCTAGAAGACGACCTTTCGGACTCGTTACGGGTATTACGAGATTATGATGATGCCTTTCGGGCTCACCAATGCCTCGACAGAGTTCATAGACCTCATGAACCGGGTGTGCAGGCCCATGTTGGATCGGTCGGTGATCATGTTCATCAATGACATTTTGGTGTACTTGAGGTCTAGGGAACAACACGAGGAGCATCTTCGGGAGATTCTATGAGTTTTGAGGATGAGGAGGCTTTATGCCAAATTCTCCAAGTGTGATATTTGGTTACGAGAGGTCCGGTTTTTGGGACACCTCGTTAACCTGAATGGGATTTTGGTCGACCCGGCCAAGATTAAGGCAGTTATGCGATGGGAGGTACCGAGATCCCCATCTGAGATCAGAAGTTTTTTGGGTCTGGTAGGCTACTATCGGAGGTTGATCCGAGATTTATCCATGATTGTTGTTCTTCTCACTAGATTGACCAGGAAGGGTGTTATCTTTGCTTGGGGGCCTGAGCAGTAGACATCATTTGAGACTCTTTGCCAGAGATTGCGTGAAGCTCCAGTGTTAGCCCTTCCAGAGGGAGTAGAGGCTTTCATAGTCTACTGTAATGCATCCATATCGGGAATGGGTGTTGTGTTGATGTAGATGGGGCACATGATAACATATGCTTCAAGACAGCTAAAGCCTCATGGGACAAGGTATCCCACATGTGATTTGGAGTTTGGGCGGTGGTGTTCGTCCTCAAGATTTGGTGCCACTATCTTTATGGTGTTCGATGTGCCATAGGCACAGACCATAAGAGCCTAAAATACCTTATGGATCAAACCAAACTGAATATGAGACAGAGAAGGTGGTTGGATGTAGTGAAAGACTATGACTGTGAGATTTTGTATCATTCTGGAAAGGGTAATGTGGTAGCCGATGCCCTGAGCTGTAGATCATTAAGTGCTCTGATCCGAGACGTATGCATGAGGATGACGGTGATGAATCCAGTCTTAGATAGCATCCGAGAGGCCTAGGCGGTAGCCATGAGACCGAAAAACTGTAAGAGAGAGTGGGTGATCAGGTAGATTTCTGAGTTTGAGATTGATAGTCAAGGGCTTATGACCTTCCATGGGTGGATATGGGTGCCATATTCAGGTGGAGCTCGACAAATTTTGATGGAGGAGGCCCACAGGTTGAGATTCTTGATCCATCCTGGGGCCACCAAGATGTATTTGGACTTGAAAAAGCATTAGTGGTGGCCCTGTGTGAAGAGAGATGTGGCATGGGTAGTTGAGAGATGTTTGACCTGTCGTCAGGTCAAGGCAGAGCACCAACGTCCCCATGGCCAGTTGCAGCCTTTGGAGATTCCCCTGTGGAAGTGGGAATAGATCTCAATGGATTTTATTACCAAGTTATCGAGGAATGTGCGGGGTGTCAATGCGATATGGGTGATTGTAGATCGGTTGATGAAGAGTGCTCACTTCCTGGATATAAGTGAGAGCTCTTCTATGCATAACTTGGCCAAGGTTTATGTTCGAGAGGTGGTGGCACTACATGGGGTGCCAGCATCAATAGTGTCAGATCGTGATGTGTGTTTTACTTCCAGATTCTGGAAGAAATTTCATGAGGAGTTGGGTACCCGACTGCAGTTCAGCACCGCATACCACCCGCAGACAGACAGAGCGAGCGGACGATTAGATGCTCAAGGACATGCTATGTGCATGTGTTATGGACTTCGGTGGAAGTTCGGACACCTACCTTCCCTTGGCTGAGTTTTCATTGAACAACAACCACCACTCCAGTATTGGGATGCCTCCCTTTGAGCCTTTGTATGGGAGGAGGTGTCAGACTCCCATCTGTTGGGGAGAGGTAGGGCAGAGAGTGATATGGAGCACCGAGACAGTGCTCAAGATGACAGAGCAAATCCAGTAGGTTAGACAGAGATTTCTGCAGCCTAAAGTTGTCAGAAGCGTTACGCAGACCGAGGACGTTCCGAGCTAGAGTTTCAGGTTGGTGATCTTGTCCTCCTGAAGGTATCCCCATGGAAGGGGGTGATCCGATTCAGGAAGTGGGGCAAGATGGGCCCTAGATACATTGGTCCTTTCAAAGTGATTACTCGAGTAGGTAAGGTGGGTTATCAGTTAGAGCTGCCTGCAGAGTTGAGCAGGATCCAATCTAGAGTCTTACCACACATAGGGACGGGTTGGACATCAAATCTAGCCAATAAAGGGTCCAAGAAACCCTAAATCCATATCCTTATCATAACAAAGAAGGGGAGTCGAGATATTACCTATGAAATGATTCTTTGAGCTTCAAAATCACAGGATGTCCACCTCCTTTGCTTCCTCTTGGCTAGAACTTCCTTATCCTTGCTAAACAAAGCTCCAAATGTTAACAATGGCCTCCTTTCTCTTCCAAAATGCTCAAATGCTCTAGGGTTTCTCTCAAGGGACTGGTGGATGCAAATGACGGCCCTAAGGGCCTTTAAATAGGTCCCAAACCCAAGAAATTAGGATTTCATTAAACAATGAGGACTCGCCAAGTCCACCCCCTTGGACTCGCCGAGTCCAGACACGAATCCACGTGAACATCCGTGACCATACTCGACGAGTTTACACGCCCACTCGCCGAGTCCCCTCAAAATACCCAAAATAAAAGAATAAAAACAATACCTGGGAATCCGGATGTTACAATTCTTCCCCACTAGAATTAGATTTCGCCCTCGAAGTCTCACTCTAAAAAAAAATCTGGATGCTGCTCCCTCATCTCACGCTCCGGTTCCCAAGTCAGTTCTGACCCCTTCCGATGCTGTCACTGGACCTGCACCAGAGGCACTTCCTTGTTCCTCAAAACCTTGATCTTCCGATCCCTGATCGCCACTGGTCTCTCAGCATAATTCAAGCTCGCATCCACTTGAATATCTTCTAATGGCACTATTGCCGACTCGTCGGCTATACACTTTTGCAGCTGCGATACGTAGAATGTGTCATGAATCTGACCCAACTCTGCTGGCAACTCCAAACGATAGGCTACCCTGCCTACCCTCGCGATCACCCTGAAAGGACCAATATATCGGGGCCCCAACTTGCCCCTCTTCCTAAATCGAATCACTCCTTTCCAAGGAGAGAGCTTCAGGAGCATGAAGTCACCGACCTGAAATTCGAGCTCGGATTGACGTCTGTCCGCATAACTCTTCTGCCGACTCTGGGCGGTCAACCACCTCTGCCTGACTTGCTGGATCTGTTCTGTCGTCTGAAGTACAATCTCGGTGCTACCCATCACCCGCTGCCCCACTTCTCCCCAGCAAATGGGGGTTCGACACCTCCTCCCATACAACAGCTCAAAGGGTGGCATGCCAATGCTTGAATGATGGCTGTTGTTATAAGAAAACTTCGCCAAGGGCAGATACGTGTCCCAACTACCTCCGAAATCCAATACACATGCCCGAAGCATATCCTCGAGTGTGACAACCCGATATTTTGAGGCAATGTAATGTAAAAACAATCAAATCTAGGTTAAAACATAACTTTCCTAAAATCTTATTTGGGTTAATTAAAGTAGTGGGAATCATATCAAGGTTTTCGTACATATAAAGAACCCTAAAATCTGACTTCGGATGAGGAAGTTATGAATTTTTGAAGAAATTCTTTAAACATGTCATTTTAATAAATAAATAATACAAATAATTTCGGAATTTGCCAACGGAATCTAAACGAAAGTTGTAGATCTTAGTCTCACCTTCGCGTGGATATAAAGAACGTCAAAAACGGAGTTCGTATGAAGGAGATATGAATTTTAGTAGTTTATTTAAAATAAATATAAATTTAATTATAAACTCCTGGTATTATCCGAAGGGGAGTCATCGGATAGGACCGGAGTACGCCCTGCGTACCTTCGTACGCCCCACGTACTCAGATCAAGGGCCTCGGATCGTCCACGTCGCCCTATGCGAAGCTTCCGACCCGCTCGTCCGACCCGCCCTCCCATCCGAAGTGCGTAAGCAGTGACGTCCCAGTACGCGCTGCGTACCCTCGTACGCCCAGCGTACTGAGGCGGTTCAGCACCCCTATAAAAGGGATGCGAGGCTTTCCGAAAATTTTACTCACTTCTCTCTTTTCTCTCACAATCTTGCCTCGATTTCCGTGCCCGTTCAAACCCGAAGCTCTGGTCTTTTTGCTCAAGTCCCGAGGGTCGATTTTACTCCCGAGATTCCCGAGAATCCCGAGAAAAATCCGTTTCCCGAGACGAAACTCTACCCGGTTTTCCATCTCGCTTTCTTCAATCAATCAAGTGAGTTCATACCCCTTAATTTACCTTTTAAATGTTCTATAAATTCTTTTATATGCTTTCAAGGGGGGGGGATACAAGTTAAATACTTATAGTTATTGCATCAATCACATGTGATTGCATTAATCACATGTGATTAATAACTAGGGAAACCAGTGATTTTATCACTGTTCAAACTGTCTATCAAACTGTTTTTCTTCAAAATGTTTTACAAACCCATTTACTTTTCAAACTTATATTACAACTGTGATTCAAACAAATGTTCCTTATACTTAAACTGTTTTAATCAAACCTATGCCTTCAAATTGTTTTATAGATTGACATCAAGTCGATCTTTCTTTAAAATAATACTTATGTTTCAAATGTCTTATAAAAACTTATTTATGCTTTTATAATATAAATTGCATGCCCATACACGTATAGAGGTATAAATAATGTTTAAAGGGCTTAGGAAAGCCATCCACCCTATTTCCTTTTTCTCGATTTGGATGTGGTCTGGTGGGATTTCGGGTGACCATCCGAAGGTCGTTTCAATATTAATTATATATCCAATATACATATATAGACATAAAAGTACTTCCATATTCATACGTACTAGACACATCATTAGTGAGTTACCATCGGGGTAACACAGGATCATACTATTACATCTGTTAGATCAATGAGTCAGTTCATTCATGAGTCTATACATTACATTACTATGAGAACATATACAACTATACTGGAACAAGAAACATTACCCTTACATTAATACGTTAACAATTGTGATCCACTGTATCGGAGCATGCATTAAATGTCATGGCCCGAGTTTTAGCCAAAATTCTCTGGGAGGGAGAGCGTTGAGTTTGCGTATAGATCTATACTGGATTGACTATCCTACACCTTGCTGCTAGCTACAGCCGGACCTGCAGGTCTGCGGGTGCCAAACGTCATTCCGTTATTACGACCGTCCTTCATGTCGTTGTTATCAGTCGATAGTATGGTGCAATTATCACATATTACCTTAATATAAATCCGGTTTAAGGTAGTTAGTACAGCAGTAGTTACTATAAAACTAAACTACAGTACTACAATGAATTACCCATTACATATTTTTAGTGATAACCTCACTTGAACTTTAATGTACAAACTATATTTTGTTAAAAGATAGTTGCACTTGGGAAATTACACACTTTTACAACAAACGAACATACAAAACAGTTAAAGCCTTGGTAGAAGGCTACTTTATTAGAAAATATAGGTTTTTCTGGGAGATTCAAACTTTTACAAACACTTACATACATTTCACGAACTTATACTTGAGACATGTTCAAACGTTTTTGATAACAGACACCGACATTAAAATACTTATAAACTCACCGGCTTAATGCTGATAAACTCTTTCAAAATAACTTGTATTCTCAGGTCATCAGTAGACAGGTACCGATGCCAGCTTTTGAGATGATGGAGCGCATTCAAGACTCATCATATTATTATTTTGATTTACGTTATATTTTTGGTGTCTAAAACTGTACAGAACACGCTTGTATTAAAATTATATATATTTAATGCAATGGATGATGTTGTTTGCTTATTTACATTTACTGTGTTGTGATACTTTACATGACGTCCTCTGCCCCAGAACGTTTCCGCCGTTCTTGGTTTTGGGGTGTGACAGATTGGTATCAGAGCATTGTTTATAGTGAATCGAGTATATCAACCCATAAAAGATATACTAAACTATAAACTCATTAGGGATTAAACTCTGACCAAGAGTCTATACTTTAAATATTAAAATATTTAATTAAGTATACTAGCCTGCATTCATACTAAAATCAGTGTCACAATGACAAGAACAAAAGTATTATGATTGTTAAATATCACAAGTGAGCTCGGGGATGTATGGTCAGTCCTGGGAATGGTATAGCCTGATCAACTATGCTGGTCCTAGGAGTGATTAGCACATGCCCTAGAATGGTTGTGATAGGTTAACAAGTCTAAAAACTTACCAACAATACCACAAGAAGATCAGTAGAACTTAAATTTAAAATACTATAGGTGTATTTTGTACTACTAGTTACACGTATACTATATTCTTATACCTCTCTTCTCGCGTAGATCTAATGGCTAGATTCCATCACGGCGACCCGTACTTTCCAAATGAAGGCAATGTCGGGTGGATCGATGAAGAGCCTGATGATGAGCATCCAATCCCTTTGGATGATCACCTCGCAGAAGGCTTTTCTGATGGATCCTACTCCGAGCCCGAAGTCAACAACCTACCGCTCGTAGGTCAAGCCCGAACAACAATCCTCGACCAGCGTTTCCAGGTCCTACTCCCTTGTGGGTAAACAACTTGAATCGCTGGAGTGATGAACAGGGTCAACCCTTACCATACTTTGGGGACCGAAGCTTTCACAATGTTAGCGATGGTGGCTCCGCTGACCGAGCTTTGCCTGTCATTTTCCGCAGAATAGCTTGTAATGTCAAGCAAGGTCGAGCAGCCATCGACCGGGTCATGGAGATTGATGCCGACTCAGGTGTCAACACAGTCCGCATCCGCCGTCTTGAAGAAGACATGGAACGGACCCGGAGAACAAATGAAACCCTGCAGCAACAGTTGGCTGCCTCACGAGCTGAAATCTTGGAACTTCGAGCTCGTCAGAAGGCTCAGGATCGACACCTTCAAGAGGTATTCCGTCAAGTGTCCGACCTCAGGGCTCGCCCGGGGAATTCCCATCGCCGTTAGACGATGCTAGTGCATCTCTGTCTTTTGATTAAAGAATAGCCTTTAACATTTGTGCTCT
This sequence comes from Lactuca serriola, assembly GCF_051521515.1. NCBI lineage: Eukaryota > Viridiplantae > Streptophyta > Magnoliopsida > Asterales > Asteraceae > Lactuca > Lactuca serriola. Next base: position 305,438,121 of record NC_136411.1, read on the forward strand.
AAGTAGCACTTGTCTGTAAAATATTTCTAACTTTCAGTACTCAAATTTGAAATCTAAGAACTGTCAAACTTTTCTATATGGTATGATGTAAGACCTACTGCTAGGTCGATTTTCCCTGAACTTATTACATCAGTAATACCAGTATTTTTGAGATCTATCTATCTGTGGGAAAAATCTATACACTTGTGCTTTCCTACTAATATTTCTTATTGTGGTTTCAAACACTCTTTCAACTATTGGACTATGGTTAGTTAGTCCATGTGTCACTCTCACGTTGCTTACAAATTGATTCTTACCATTTTTCTTATCTTTATAAACTTATAGCTGAAAGATGCCTCCTCGCAAATCTCCCAGGAATAATCCTGCACCACCACCTCCTCCGCCTCTGGTCATCGATACTGTAGCCCTGAATGTTGCCGTAGCTGCAGCAGTGGCAACTGCCATGGCTCAGTATCACTCTTCTGATGCCAGCAGAGGTGGAACCCCTGTGGAATCAGCCCCGGTTGAAACCCCTGTGCGCTCGAGAGAGTGCTCATACAAGGATTTCACAAATTGCAAACCGAAGCCTTTTTATGGCACCGGCGGAGTCATTGCCCTCTCGCAATGGCTCGAGAAGACTGAATCAGTCTTCGAAATCTGTTCATGCCCTGCGACGAGTAAAGTCAAGTACGCCGCATGCACCTTTGAAGGAAAGGCCCTGACAGGGTGGAACGGCCATGTCAAGGCACTAACTCTCGTCGTAGCCAACGACATAGGCTGGGAAACAATGAAAGACCTCATGTCTGAGGAATACTGCCCAAGGGGCGAAATCCAGAAACTGTAGCAGGAAATTTGGAACCTGACGATGAAGGGCACCAACGTGGTCGCTTATACTGCCCGATTCAGCGAGCTGGTGGCCCTCTGCCTCAATATGGTTCCCACCGAGGGGAAGAAGATCGAGAGGTACATATGGGGGCTAGTGCCTCCGTATCAGGGGAATGTTCTAGCATCAAACCCCGCTACCTTCGACCGTGCCAAACGATTGGCACAACGACTCATTGACCATGGAGTCAAAGCCCCTGCAATCACAACCACCCTAGCCATCCCGGAACCCTCCAAAACCCGCTGATACTAAGCGGAAATTCTGGGATGAAAAGAAAAAGCAACAGGCTGCCAAAAAGCAGCAAATTGTGGCAATGCATGCCGCAATAACCCCTGCTGCTGCTACTAACGCTCCGGTGAGTCGGTATGCTGGAAGTTCGCCCAAGTGCAACAAATGCAACTACCACCACAACGGCCCCTGCCGTGAAATGCAGTGCTCTAACTGCAACAGGAAAGGACACAACGTCCGATTCTATAAGTTTCTGGCACAACCTATCAACCAAGTCCCTGGCTCTGGCGCGAGCCCAACCTGCTATGGATGTGGCGAAGCAGGCCACTTTAAGAGGGACTGCCCCAAAGCGAGGAATGCTGGAGGAGCAGGGAGGGTACTAGCTATAGGCCACGGGGAAGCAGTTGCTGACCCGACAGTGGTGACTGGTACGTTCCTCCTCGATAACTCCTATGCATGCATTCTGTTCGATAGTGGAGCGGAGCGAAGCTTCGTAAACCATAAATTTGCTCGCATGCTTAATCAACCACCGCACGCACTCAAAGAACTATTCACAGTAGAAATGGCTAATGGAAAAACTGAAAGTACGAGTAGCATATACTTAGGTTGTACCCTAACTCTAGATAACCATTCATTTCCAATCGACCTCATGCCAGTCTCAATAAAAAGTTTCGACGTTATCATTAGCATGGATTGGTTAAGCCTTCATCGCGCCAACATCATGTGCTACGAGAAAGCAGTCCATCTAAACCTTCGGTCTAACGAAACTATTTTAGTCTACGGCGACAAACCCGGTGAAAGTCTTCGCATCATATCATGTATTCAAGCACATAAGTATCTGCGTAAGGAATACCATGCATTCCTTGCTCACGTCGTCAACACGAGCCTCGAAACGAAAGAACTAAAGAACATCCCTGTAGTGAGCGACTTCCCCGACATTTTCCCAGAAGAACTACCCGGGTTACCTCCGCAACGACAAGTCGAGTTCAGAATCGACTTAGTCCCAGGAGCTACCCCAGTAGCCAAGTCGCCCTACCGCTTAGCACCAGCTGAGATGCAGGAAATCTCTGGTCAACTTAACGAATTGCTCAGCAAGGGCTTTATAAGACCGAGTTTCTCACCTTGGGGAGCACCGGTCTTGTTCGTTAAGAAGAAAGACGGATCATTCCGTATGTGTATTGACTACAGAGAACTCAACAAACTGACGGTCAAGAATCGTTACCCTCTGCCTCGCATAGATGATCTATTCGACCAACTGCAAGGGGCAAACTATTTTTCTAAGATTGATCTGAGATCCGGATATCACCAGTTACGAGTGCTAGAGGAGGATGTGCCGAAGACAGCCTTCCGAACTCGTTACGGACATTACGAGTTCGTGGTGATGCCATTCGGATTGACCAATGCGCCCGCAGTCTTCATGGATCTGATGAATAGAGTATGCCGACCTTACTTGGATCGGTTCGTCATCGTTTTCATTGACGACATCCTGATCTACTCCCGAAGTAAGAAAGAGCATGGCGATCACCTGCGACAAGTTCTAGAGACATTACGAAAAGAGAAGCTTTATGTGAAGTTCTCAAAATGTGAATTTTGGATCCGGAAAGTTGAATTCTTAGGACACGTAGTAAGCGAAGAGGGAATCCACGTGGACCCATCCAAAATTAAAGCCATTGAGAACTGGTCAGCACCGAAGACGCCTACAGAAATTCGTCAATTTCTAGGTCTCGCTGGCTACTACCGCAGATTCATTCAGAACTTCTCTCGAATAGCGAAACCCCTTACAACCCTAACCCAGAAAGGCGTGGCCTTTGACTGGGAAGAGAAACAAGAAAGAGCTTTCCAAACGCTCAAACGAGCCTTGTGCACCGCGCCAATACTATCCCTTCCCGAAGGAATAGAAGACTTCGTAGTCTATTGCGATGCATCGAATCAAGGGCTCGGATGTGTCCTGATGCAGCGAGGTAGAGTCATCGCCTACGCCTCGAGACAGTTGAAGACACACGAGGTTAACTACACGACCCACGATCTTGAACTAGGAGCAGTGGTGTTTGCTCTGAAGATCTGGAGACATTACTTGTATGGGACGAAGAGCACTATCTTTACCGACCACAAGAGTTTACAACACATTTTCGATCAAAAGGAGCTCAACATGAGACAACGTCGGTGGGTCGAGCTACTCAGTGATTACGAATGTGATATTCGTTATCATCCGGGTAAAGCCAACGTAGTAGCAGATGCCCTAAGTCGGAAGGAATATTCTGGTCGCAAAGCCAAGTCATTATCAATAACCATCCATTCACACTTGTCTAAGCAAATTCAGGAGGCTCAACTTGAAGCCATGAAATCTGAAAATGTGACGAATGAATCCCTTAGAGGAATGGACAAGAATTTAGAAGCCAAGGGTGACGGAGACTTATATTTCATGAACCAGATCTGGACACCGAAACACGGTGGTTTCTGAGACTTGGTCATGACCGAGGCGCACAACACTCGGTATTCCGTCCACCCAGGTTCAGATAAGATGCATCTGGATCTTAAAAAGCTATATTGGTGGCCTAATATGAAAGCAAAGATTGCTACCTTCGTGAGTAAATGTCTTACTTGCGCAAAGGTTAAGGTCGAGTACCAGAAGCCCTCTGGTTTATTGCAACAACCAGAGATCCTGGAATGGAAGTGGGAGCGGATCACTATGGATTTCATAACCAAGTTGCCCAAGACAGCGGGTGGAATTGACACCATATGGGTCATCGTTGATAGATTTACCAAGTCTGCACACTTCCTGCCTATCAAAGAAACTGACAAGATGGAGAAACTTATGAGAACATACATTAGGGAAATCGTACGGCTACATGGTGTACCTATGTCCATTATCTCCGATAGAGATAGTAGGTTCACCTCAAGATTTTGGCAATCACTACAACATTCCCTAGGAACAAGGCTGGACATGAGCACAACCTACCATCCTCAGACCGACGGACAGAGTGAGAGGACCATCCAAACTCTGGAAGATATGTTGCGAGCCTGCGTGATTGACTTTGGGAAGGCATGGGATACTCATTTACCCCTTGTCGAGTTTTCCTATAATAACAGTTATCACACAAGCATCAAGGCTGCTCCATTTGAAGCTCTCTACGGCCGAAAGTGCAGATCCCCTCTGTGCTGGGCTGAGGTGGGTGATACCCAATTAGCCAGGGGGCAAACTTCCGACAGTACTCTCACCGGTCCGGAGATCATTCGGGAAACGACAGAGAAAATCGTTCAGATCCGTGAACGATTGAAAGCCTCTAGAGACCGACAGAAGAGCTACGGTGATAAACGAAGGAAACCTTTGGAATTTCAGGTGGGAGACCGAGTCCTTCTCAAAGTCTCACCCTGGAAGGGCTTGATACGTTTCGGCAAGCGTGGGAAGCTTAATCCAAGGTACATAGGGCCTTTCGAGATTCTTGCAAGAGTCGGTGCCGTAGCTTACAAACTCGAACTACCAGACGCACTTCGTAACGTACATTCTACATTCCACGTATCTAACTTGAAAAAGTGTCTATCCGACGAGACTCTTGTAATCCCTCTCGACGAGATTGAGATCAACGAGAGCCTCAACTTCGTGGAAGAACCTGTAGAGATCATGGACCGTGAGGTCAAGCAGACAAAGCAAAGCCGTATCCCTATCGTGAAGGTTTGCTGGAATGCCAAGCGATGACCGGAATTCACTTGGGAACGTGAGGATCAGATGAAACTGAAATACCCTCACCTTTTTCTTAGTTGTTTGTAATTTCTTACTTGCTTAAATTCTAATTTCGGGACGAAATTCCTTCTAACGGGTGGATGATGTGACAACCCGATATTTCGAGGCAATGTAATGTAAAACCAATCAAATCTAGGTCAAAATATAACTTTCCTAAAATCTTATTTGGGTTAATTAAAGTTGTGGGAATCGTATCAAGGTTTTCGTACATATAAAGAACCCTAAAATCTGACTTCGGATGAGGAAGTTATGAATTTTTGAAGAAATTCTTTAAACACGTCATTTTAATAAATAAATAATAAAAATATTTTGGAATTTGCCAACGGAATCTAAACGAAAGTTGTAGTTCTTAGTCTCACCTTCGCGTGGATATAAAGAACGTCAAAAACGGAGTTCGTATGAAGGAGATATGAATTTTAGTAGTTTATTTAAAATAAATATAAATTTAATTATAAACTCCCGGTATTATCCGAAGGGGAGTCATCGGATAGGATCGGAGTACGCCCTGCGTACCTTCGTACGCCCCGCGTACTCAGATCAAGGGCCTCGGATCGTCCACGTCGCCCTATGCGAAGCCTCCGACCCGCCTGTCCGACCCGACGCCCCGTCCGACCCGCCCTCCCATCCGAAGTGCGTAAGCAGTGACGTCCCAGTACGCGCTGCGTACCCTCGTATGCCCAGCGTACCGAGGCGGTTCAGCACCCCTATAAAAGGGATGCGAGGCTTTCTGAAAATTTTGCTCACTTCTCTCTTTTCTCTCACAATCTTGCCTCGATTTCCGTGCCCGTTCAAACCCGAAGCTCTGGTCTTTTTGCTCAAGTCCCGAGGGTCGATTTTACTCCCGAGATTCCCGAGAATCCCGAGAAAAATCCGTTTCCCGAGACGAAACTCTGCCCGGTTTTCCATCTTGCTTTCTTCAATCAATCAAGTGAGTTCATACCCCTTAATTTACCTTTTAAATGTTCTATAAATTCTTTTATATGCTTTCAAGGTGGGGGGGGGATACAAGTTAAATACTTATAGTTATTGCATCAATCACATGTGATTGCATTAATCACATGTGATTAATAACTAGGGAAACCAGTGATTTTATCACTGTTCAAACTGTCTATCAAACTGTTTTTCTTCAAAATGTTTTACAAACCCATTTACTTTTCAAACTTATATTACACCTGTGATTCAAACAAATGTTCCTTATACTTAAACTGTTTTAATCAAACCTATGCCTTCAAATTGTTTTATAGATTGACATCAAGTCGATCTTTCTTTAAAATAATACTTATGTTTCAAATATCTTATAAAAACTTATTTATGCTTTTATAATATAAATTGCATGCCCATATACGTATAGAGGTATAAATAATGTTTAAAGGGCTTAGGAAAGCCATCCACCCTATTTCCTTTTTCTCGATTTGGATGTGGTCTGGTGGGATGTCGGGTGACCATCCGAAGGTCGTTTCAATATTAATTATATATCCAATATACATATATAGACATAAAAGTACTTCCATATTCATACGTACTAGACACATCATTAGTGAGTTACCATCGGGGTAACACAGGATCATACTATTACATCTGTGAGATCAATGAGTCAATTCATTCATGAGTCTATACATTACATTACTATGAGAACATATACAACTATACTAGAACGAGAAACATTACCCTTACATTAATACGTTAACAATTGTGATCCACTGTATCGGAGCATGCCTTAAATGTCATGGCCCGAGTTGTAGCCAGAATTCTCTTGGAGGGAGAGCGTTGAGTTTGCGTATAGATCTATACTGGATTGACTATCCTACACCTTGCCGCTAGCTATAGCCGGACCTGCAGGTCTGCGGGTGCCAAACGTCATTCCGTTATTACGACCGTCCTTCATGTCGTTGTTATCAGTCGGTAGTATGGTGCAATTATCACATATTACCTTAATATAAATCCGGCTTAAGGTAGTTAGTATAGCAGTAGTTACTATAAAACTAAACTACAGTACTAAAATGAATTACCCATTACATATTTTTAGTGATAACCTCACTTGAACTTTAATGTACAAACTATATTTTGTTAAAGATAGTTGCACTTGGGAAATTACACACTTTTACAACAAACGAACATACAAAACAGTTAACGCCTTGGTAGAAGGCTACTTTATTAGAAAATATAGGTTTTTCTGGGAGATTCAAACTTTTACAAACACTTACATACATTTCACGAACTTATACTTGAGACATGTTCAACCGTTTTTAATAACAGACACCGACATTAAAATACTTATGAACTCACCAGCTTAATGCTGATAAACTCTTTCAAAATAACTTGTATTCTCAGGTCATCAGTAGACAGGTACCGATGCCAGCTTTTGAGATGATGGAGCGCATTGAAGACTCATCATATTATTATTATGATTTACATTATATTTTTGGTGTCTAAAACTGTACAGAACACGCTTGTATTAAAATTATATATATTTAATGCAATGGATGATGTTGTTTGCTTATTTACATTTACTGTGTTGTGATACTTTACATGACGTCCTCCGCCCCAGAACGTTTCCGCCATTCTTGGTTTTGGGGTGTGACATCGAGCGTCTGAATCGTCTGCTCACTCTGTCCGTCCGTCTGTGGGTGGTATGCGGTACTCAAAATGCAGCCTCGTACCCAACTCCTCTTGAAACTTCTTCCAAAATCTGGAAGTAAATTGCACGTCTCGGTTTGAAACAATCGAGATCAGAACTCCATGCCGCGATACCACCTCCTGTACATACAATTCCGCCAGCATCTCAGCAGAAGAGCTCTCACTAATAGCAAGAAAGTGAGCGCTCTTCGTCAATCTGTCTACAATCACCCAAATTGCATCGACACCCCTCGTGGTTCTTGGCAATTTGGTGATGAAATCCATGGTAATCTGTTCCCATTTCCACCCGGGGATTTCTAATGGTTTCAGTTTACCATGTGGACGCTGGTGCTCGGCCTTAACCTTGCGACAAGTCAAGCATCTCTCTACAAACCATGCGACATCCCTATTTATATCGGGCCACCAATAATCCTTTTTCAAGTCCAAGTACATCTTAGTGGCCCCGGGATGGATCGAGAACCTCGATCGATGAGCCTCTTCCAATAAGATGGTATGCGTTCCGCCCACGGACGATACCCATATCCGACCCTGAAAGGTCATAAGCCCCCGACTATCGGTAACGAATTCCGACACCAACCCGACAACTCGCTCTCTCTTCTGGCTTTCTGACCTCACAGCCTCAGCCTGGGCCCCACAGATAGCATCCAACACCAGAGTCATTACCGTCAATCTCAAACAAACATCTCGAATTGGGCCCCACGGCTACCACATTAGCCTTTCCTGGGTGGTACAGGATCTCACAATCATAATCCTTGAACACATCCAACCACCTTCTCTGGCGCGTATTCAGGTTGGGCTGATCCATCAAATACTTCAAGCTCTTGTGGTCCGTGTATATCGTACACCGAACCCAGTATAGATAATGTCGCCAGATCTTGAGAGTGAACACTACCACCCCGAGCTCCAAATCATGAGTGGGATATCTTGACTTATGTGGCTTAAGCTGCCTCGATGCATACGCTATCACATGCCCCCTCTACATAAGCACTGCTCCCAAACCGGATATCGATGCATCTCAATATACCAAAAAATCCTCCATCCCTTCCGGAAGAGCTAATACTGGGGCCTCGCATAACTTCTGGCGAAGTCTCTCAAACGAAGTCTGCTGCTTCGGACCCCATAAAAATGCAACACCTTTCCGGGTCATCTTGGTGAGTGGCACAACGATCTTGGAGAAATCCTTAATAAATCTCCGATAGTAACCGGCCAAACCCAGAAAGCTCCTGATCTCGGCACTTCCCACCTCATGACTGCCCTAACCTTGGACGGATCGACCAAAATCCCATTCTGGTTGACGAGGTGTCCGAAGAACTGAACCTCCCGCAACCAGAACTCACACTTGGCGAATTTGGCATATACCCTTTCCGACCTCAGGACTCCAAGGATCTCCCTCAAATGCTCCTCATGCTGCTCTCTGGATCTCGAATACACCAGTATGTCGTTGATGAACACGATCACCGAGCGATCCAACATTGGCTTGCACGCCCTGTTCATGAGATCCATGAACACCGCCGGTGCATTGGTGAGTCCAAATGGCATCACCACGAACTTGTAATGCCCATAACGAGTCCGAAACGCTGTCTTCGGGACGTCCTCCTCCCGCACCATCACCTGATGATACCCATACCTCAAATCGATGTTGGAGAACCAAGATGCTCCCTGCAGCTGATCAAACAAGTCATCGATCCTTGGCAACGGGTAACGGTTCTTTACCGTCAACTTGTTCAACTCTTGGTAATCAATACACATCTGGTGTGAACCATCCTTCTTTTTGACAAAAAGGATCGGTGCTCCCCAGGGTGAGCTACTCGGCCTGATAAACCCCTTTCCCAGTAGCTGCTGAAGCTGCGAGGATAACTCCTGCATCTCTGGAGGTGCAAGGCGATAAGGCGCCTTAGAGATAGGCGCAGCTCCCGGAAGCAACTCAATACTGAACTCTACCTGCCTCTCGGGAGGCACACCTGGCAATTCCTCTGGAAACACATTCGGAAACTCGTGCGCTATGGGAACCTCATCAATCGACTTCTGACCCTCTGGAACAATCCTCGCATCCATCACATATGCTGCATATCCCATACAACCCTACTGTAGGCTCTGTCTCGCTCTGGCGGCCGAACAAAATGCTGACCCCGTACGTGTACCTTCGCCGTATACTGTAAGAACTTCCCAGTAGGGTCTTGTATCGTTACCAACTGACGCTCGCAATCTATGACAGCTCCAAATCGGCTCAACCAATCTATACCCACTATAACACACACATCCCCCATCGCAATCGGGACCAGATCTATCGGAAACTCCACACCGAAGATCTCAAGGATACACCCTCGAATCACTCCCGAAGCATACACTGCTCGCTCCTCAGCTATGGAAACTCGCGAAGGTCGACTCAACGCCTCTCGACGGATACTAATGTGCTGACTAAATGCCAATGAAACAAATGACCGACTCACACCCGAGTCAAATAATACCAAAGCAGGCACATAACTCACAAGAAAAGTACCTACGCATATCATCATATAAGCATAACAACATAAACAAAAGATGAAAAAAACATAATACATACCAGCCACAACATCGGGCGCCGTGCGAACTTCCTCCGCTGTCAACTGAAAAGCTCTCCCATGAGCCTTCAGTACCTCGGCCTTCACAGGTTGAACCTCGGTAACCCTAGCAGTAGGCGCAAATCCCTGTGCTGACCCCTGATGTAGCTGAGGGCACTCGGCCTTCCGATGGCCGGTTTGGTTGCAATGGAAGCAAACCATAAATCTCTTGGGGAAATCCTTGGCGATATGCCCCTCCTTGCCACATTTGTTGCAAGCACCCGATCGACAGGGCCCCTCATGACCCTTGCCGCACTTCCCGCAAGTGCGGCCCTTCTGGCCTCCAGTCCTCAAATCGGTGGACTTGGTCCGCTTGGCTGCCGGCTGAGACTGAGCCGGCCGCCGATCTGTCCTCTGAGACTCGGGCTCCTCCTTGTCCTGATTCTCTAACTCAATCTCCCTCTTCCGGGCATTTACCTGGAGTTCAGCAAATGTCCGGTACGTCGAGTTCAACACGAACTCCCGAATGTCCCTCCTCAGAATACCCAAAAACCGGCTCATTCGAGCCTGCTCAGAAGACACCTGCTTGGGGTAGAACATCGCCCTCTCATGAAACTTCCGTGTGACCACCGTAACCGAATCATTAACCTGCTTGAGGGTCAAGAATTCCTGAACCAGCCGTTCCCTCTCCACCGGGGGAACATACTCGTCTCTGAACATGGTGGTGAACCTCTCCCAAGTCACCGCTGAAATCTATGCGAGAGTGTAGTCCGCTGTTACGAACTTCCACCAGTCCTTCGCTCCCAAGCGAAGCTGGTTCAAAGCAAACCATACCCTCAGATGCCCCGGACATGAACACGTATATAAGCATCCCTCAATGTCAGCAATCCATCTCATCGCTGCGATCAGATCCTGCGTCCCATCAAACTTGGGTGGCTTCGTGTTCCTGAACTCCCGGAACAACAACGAGTCACCTCCCTGAGGCTTGGCAGTAGCCACAGCTACCGTAGCTGCAGCGGCTGTGGCCTCAGTCACCGCAGTGTACCGCTCATCAAAAGTCTTCAACAGTGTGGTCTTGATAGACCCACACATCTCCGGAATCTCGGCCTGATCTCCGCATCCACCTCATCGTGGATCATCCGACGAACCTCCTCGTCACTCACACCGCTCGTCTCAGGTCTGTGGCGTGTCCCAACCATGATGCCTCTCTGAAATAAAACAAAAATTTATCAGAGACTCGATCGAGCATAATAACACTCGATGACGCCACCCTACTCGTCCTCCGTCGTCCAAAAGATTCTTACATGGAATGCCCACTGATCCAATGTCTTCAGTAGTACGGGCCCAATACTACTGACCACACCGCATCAACATTCACTCCAAGTCCTCCTCCTTGGATCTTGGATTACGAGCACTCTATTCTCATGAGCTCCTAACTGCTATTTACTCGTTCTCAAAGCATCTCAGCAGCAGAAATCTCCTAGGGTAAGGCATCACAAATCAGGCCACTCTAGTCCTAATATGTATACCTAGACTACTCTAGCATGCATAATATAACATAACATAGCTTATAACACATAATGTAAGGGTACTTTGGGGAGTCACCGTTCGGGCGCTGACTGATTGTACACATGGCTCTGCTCTTTTTTTTGAAAAATTTTATTTTATTATCAAAATTTTTTCCTCAAATCCTCAGTTTGAGTTCAGATGCGCCCGAAGATGCATCCGAATCCCTCAAACCAAGGCTCTGATACCAACTTGTAACAACGTAAATTTCAAAACAAAAATTTCATTTTTTTCACAACCATTTTCACATAAAATGTTTTACAAAATCTCCAGTAAGAGTTATCAAAACACATCATAACCCAAGATCACAAAACCAAATCCTTTTTCTAGTGTGTACGAATCACGCTGGCGCCTTCCGACAGTCCTCGATAGTACCTGTAACACAAAACACCACAATGTAAGCATAAATGCTTAGTGAGTTCCCCAAAATACCACTTACACACATACGCCTTTCCAGGCCATATTCTACACGACCATCCGGTCCATGCGTTTCAGGGGACTTCCGTCCCAGTCCCAGTAGACCTTCCGGTCCTACTCGTGTTGACCTTCCGGTCCATGTCTCCCTGACCTTCCGGTCCATGTCATAATGCCTTCCGGCCCACATATCATACATAGTATACATATCACATAAATAACGCATACAAAACATGTAACTCATAGCATACAAGACCTTCCGGTCACACATAGGTACCCTTCCAGGCACAATATAGTAAGAAGACTCACCTCTGATATCTCGGTAAGTCTCTACCCCGGGAGAAATGTGAGCTAGCCTCCACCTAATCATATAAAGCAAATTCTCCCATAAATACAACTACACTCAACCCTAAAAGTCAACAAAGTGAACGGTCAAACTTTGACCTGACTCGGCGAGTGCACTAGGGCGACTCGGTGAGTCTACACGTGTCCTCTGACTCTTACATAGACCCTCTCTTGGCATGTCGAGTACTATCCTGATTCGACGAGTTCCCCCTGGAAAGAATCGCGGGGGGCCACCCCGACTCAACTCGCCGAGTCCCAAGAACAACTCGGCGAGTTCCAACTCGAAATCAGACACCCGACTCTCCCTGACTCACCGAGTCATTCCCCCAACCCGACAAGTCCACTCACTAAGCAATTAACGGGCAAAATTCAAACTACTCGCCGAGTCCCAAGAACAACTCGGCGAGTTCATGCCATGCATAATCTAAAAACGACTTCTGAGGTTAGATCTGCTCCATCCAATCATAGATCTAGCCTCCCCAAGCATGATAATCACGTAAAGCTCGGATCTTGACACACAACTAACATCTATTTGCTCCAAAATGATGTTTTAGTCCCAAATATCATAACCCATGGTCAAAACCCCCAAAGATCTTAGTAAATCCTGAAGAGTAAAGCTCTCTGGACCTCAATGGATCCAATCTAGAGTCTTACCACACATAGGGACGGGTTGGACATCAAATCTAGCCAATAAAGGGTCCAAGAAACCCTAAATCCATATCCATATCATAACAAAGAAGGGGAGTCGACATATTACCTCTGAAATGATTCTCTGAGCTTCAAAATCGCAGGATGTTCACCTCCTTTGCTTCCTCTTGGCTAGAACCTCCTTATCCTTGCTAAACAAAGCTCCAAATGTTAACAATGACCTCCTTTTTCTTCCAAAACGCTCAAATGCTCTAGGGTTTCTCTCATGGGACTGGTGGATGCAAATGACGGCCCTAAGGGCCTTTAAATAGGTCCCAAACCCAAGAAATTAGGGTTTCATTAAACAGCGAGGACTCGCCGAGTCCACCCCCTTGGACTCGCCGAGTCCAGACGCGAATCTGCGTGAACATCCGCGACCATACTCAGTGAGTTTACACGCCCACTCTGCGAGTCCCCTCAAAATGCCCAAAATAAAAGAATAAAAACAATACCTGGGAATCCGGATGTTACAAGTTGGGTCAACATGGACTGTTGACTCGAGCGTTGGCTTCCTTTGACTTTTAGGGTTTGGTCAAGTTATGGATTTTGGAGACCATAGAGGGGTAAAATGGTCTTTTACTCTTTCCCAGAAAAAAGAGTTAGTGTAACATCTTGGAGTTGTTATTCTAAATTGTTAATTAGAGATGATTATGGTATATGTAGGTTGAGACTAGACCTATAGTTGAGTACGAGACGTACTTGTTCTACCTACGAGATGAGTCTTCTCACTATACTTACCTGGATGGTAATACTGTGTGACCGGAGGGTCTTATCTGAGTTATTGACCGAAGGGTCGTATGCGCTTATACTATGTTATGTGATTTTATGCATTTTGCCTTTTTGATTTATGCTGTATATTATTCTATGCCTTATTGAGTTAGGATCAGAGGGTCCAAACCGAGTTGTGAGACCGGAGGGCTTCAGTGAGACACCGAACTGGAGGGTCCAACCGGAGCTGTCAGACCGGAGGGTCTTCACTAAGACACATGGCTGGAAGGTCCTTAACGAGTATAGCCATGAGAGGCTAATTATTTGTTTGTGGTATTTTAGGGAACTCACTAAGCTTCATGCTTACAATGTTGTGTAAAATGTGTTTCAAGTACCTCTTAGGATCGCAGAAAGTCACCGACATGATTGTACACATTAGCTGGTTGTTTGTATTTTTGGAGGATTCTGGGATACTATTAAACTATTATTATTTTGTGTTTGAGACAATTAACAAATTTGGGTTTGAGAAATATTAAGCTGTATTTTTATTGAATTTAAAAATGAAAAATTTATTAAAAAATTTTATAGTGTTACAATAATTATCAAACCAACACATAAAATCATACGTCATTGTATCTCAAAAACATCATAATCCTTTGTCAAACATATCAGATTAAAAACATCCCAGGCTAAGATCATGGTGTGTGCACTGCAGTCATCCATGCTCTTCCCTTTGCTACCGGAAGTACCTGAAACCAAAACTGAAAACTGTAAGCACAGAACTTAGTGAGTCTCCCCAAACTACCATATACCATACACATAGTCACATAATCACGTAATAACATATCATGGGCCTTTACCGCTACATCAGGCCCTGCCCAACATCAGACAATGTCCTGCATCGGGCCCTGCCCGACATTGGACCCCGCCTGACATCGGGCCCCGCCTGCCATCGAGCAATGTTCGACATACATATAAACATATCAACAAATAAACCTAAATAATCACATAAGATAAACATATAAACATTCCTTGGTCCCCGCCCGACATCGGACCGAAATTCAGAAGCATACAAACATTCCTTGGGCATTGCCCAACATCGGACCGAAATCCGGAAACAGACAAAACAAACACATGCAAGAATCATGAAGACATAGCATACAAACATTCCACGGTAACCTCCCGACTTCGAATTGGAATCTGGATCATATTGACCTCCATCGGGCACTTCCCGGCATCGGACCTTAGTCCGGAATATACTAGCAAACATATACAGGCCGCCATTGGTGCCTTCGACCTGTTCATACAGGAGGAAAACTCACCTCGCAAAGCTAAATGTCGAATCTCATGGAAATGAATCCCTAACGAAAACCCCAACGACTCTCCGAGCTATCATTACCAAAATAATACTTAGTCAAAATCCGATAATTCTTTAGATATCATTCGATACTCAAAACCCCTTCATGGGTCAACCTTGACCAAAGTTAAAGTCAAGTCAAAGTCAATGTCAACACTTCGAGTTGACCCAACTCTTTGAGTCATCCTCTAACTCGTTGAGTTTCCATGCTTCTCAGAATCATGATAAAACGAGGCAACTCGTTGAATCCCTCCTCAGACTCGCCGAGTTCTCCCTTTTTTGGAATCAGGACAATTCGACCCAACTCGCTGAGTTCCTCTATGAACTCGTCGAGTTCTTCAGTCTGTTGCTCCATCTCAATAGATTAAGTCAATAATCTTTAGATCTAAGCTCCATACTTCAGATATAGATTGGAAATGTCCTTAGAAGGGTAAAGTTTCCAACTTTACCGGTTAATATCCTTCCCCAAGATACTTAGCTCAAACCCTAACTCTAAAAGATCCAGATCTTGATCCAAAGGCCATCACTTGGAGACTAAATGAACACGTAAAGCTTTCAACTTTCTCTTCATGCAAGACCCTTTGGAGCTTAAAAGGCGAAAATGGTAGTCCACATGTCGCATGGGACTTCCATGGCCATAAAGTTGGCACCTTTATGCCATGAAGTCCCTTAAAGACCCTAGATTTGAAGGGTTTGCCCACATGGGACGTCCAAGTCCCAAAGATCAACATTCTTGGACCAAAACATAGAGAAAACATCCTAAAACTAAATCTAAGCATACTATAGGAAAGGTAGGAGCTTTATACCTCAGACAAACCCGAAATGAAACTCAATTTCTGGATCTACTCTTATTTTACACGTCCGTACTCCTTCTTCATGTGTCTTCTTCTTCAAAATCACAAAGAATGCACACAAAAATTGCTCAAAACTCTCAAAAGCGAATTAGGGTTTCGTGGCTAGGGTTTGGGACAATGGAGGCTGTAAATGAGGCCAACTTATGGGGGTTAAGGTGTTTAAATAGGGTGCAAAACCCTGAAAATTGGGGTTTTATTCTACCAGGCCTACTCCTCGAGTTAAGGCTTCTCAACTCGTCGAGTAGACTTCTTAACCCGTGTCCCAATCTATCTCTTATACGCTGACTTTGGGGCCTCCAAGTCGTCGAGTTTCTATACAAAAATGAATAAATTATGAATTAAGTACATACCAGGAACCAGGTGTTACAATTCTCCCCCACTTGAATAGACTTCGTACTCGAAGTCCGCTGCATCGGGAAATAATTCTTGCTAGTGGTCCCTCATCTCCTCCTCGGGCTCCCATGTCCACTTCGAGCCTTTGCGGTGCTGCCACTGCACCTTCACCAACTCTACCCTCTAGTTCCTCAGCTCCTTCATCTTCCTGTCGAGAATGTCTACTGGTCTCTCGATGTAGTTCAGATTGTCATCAACCTGAATATCCTCTAAAGGCACAACTATGGAGTCATCCACTAAGCACTTCCGCAGCTAGGAGACATGAAAAGTGTTGTGGATTTAGTTGATCTCTACTGGAAGATCCAAACGTTAAGCAACCCGGCCCACCCGAGCCAAAACCCTGAACGGACCGATATACATGGGGCCCAGCTTGCCCTGCTTCCTCAACCGAATGACACCTTTCCAAGGTGACACCTTCAGGAGGACCATATCCCCAACCTAAAACTCCAAGTCTGATCGGCGTCTGTTGGCGTAACTCTTTTCTGACTCTAGTCCATCTGGAGTCTACTCCGGACCTGCTAGATCTTCTCCATCATCTTGAGTACCACCTCGGTACTCCCCATGACCCTCTGACCGACCTCACCCCAAAAAATTGGGATCCTACACTTCCTCCCGTAGAGAATCTCAAAGGGTGGATGATCTATGCTAGCGTGACAACTATTGTTATAAGAAAATTCCGCTAACGGAAGATATGTATCTTAATTGCCACTGAAATTCAATACACATGCGTGCAACATGTCCTCGAGAGTCTGAATTGTCCTCTCACTCTTCCCATCTATCTGAGGCTAGAAAGTGGTACTGAAGTGAAGACGATTACCCATCTCTTAATGGAATTGCTTCCAAAAATTGGAAGTGAAATGTACATTTCGATCTGACACAACCGGCACTGACACTCCATGACGTGCCACCACCTCATGTACATAGATCTCAGCTAGCTTCTCAACCGATATACTCTCCTGGATTGGGATGATATGAACACTCTTATTCAATCAATCAATGATAACTCATATCGAATCCACTCCACGTGCGGTCCTGGGAAGCTTCATGATGAAGTCCACAACGATATCTTCCCATTTCTACACAGGAATATCCAACGGATGCATCTTGCTATGAGGTCGCTGGTGTTCGACCTTGACTTTCTGGAAAGTCAAGCACCGCTCTACATACCATGCTATGTCCCGCTTCATGCAGGTCCACCAGTAATTAGGGCGAAGATCTTGGTACATCTTTATCGCCCTGGGGTGAATGGAGAATCTCGACTTGTGCGCCTCCTCCATAAGAACCTGGTGCACTCCACCCGAATAAGGAACCCAGACCCTACGATATAGGGTCAGCAACCCACGACTGTCATAATCGAATGAGTCCACCTGGCTTATGATCCGCTCACACTTTCAGCACTCCTCCTTAATACCCTCAACCCGCGCCTCCCAGATCCGTTCCAGCAACGGAGTAACCACTGTAATCCTCAGACATAAGTCTTGAGTCGGAGCTGCCACTAGCTTGTGGCTAAGAGTATCGGCCACCACATTAGCCTTCGCTGGGTGATAGAGGATCTCATAGTTATAATCTTTCACCACATCTAACCACTGACACTGCCTCATGTTCAGATTTGATTGATGCATCAGGTACCTCAAGGTCTTATGGTCCGTGTAAATGGTACAACGAAACCCATAGAGGCAGTATCGCCAAATCTTGAGGGCGAAAACCACAGCACCCAGCTCTAAATCGTGCGTCGGGTAGTTTGCCTCGTGAGGCTGCAACTGCCTTGAAGTGTACGCTATCCCATGACCCTGCTGCATCAGCACTGCACCCATGCTTGTGACCGAAGCATCACAGTAGACCATAATGTCATCGACGCCCTTCGGCAAGGTCATAATCAGTGCCTCACACAACCGTTGTCTGAGAGTCTCGAAGGCTGCCTGCTGCTCAGGCCCCTAGTGGAATGTCACCGACTTCTTGGTCAGTTGGGTCAAAGGAACATTAATCTTGGAGAAATCTTAGATGAATCTCCAATAATAACATGCCAGACCAAGAAAACTCCGAATCACCCACTACATCACTGCCTCTATCTTGTCCAGATCGACCAGAATACCCTTTTGGTTAACAAGGTTCTCCAAAAACTACACCTCTCATGCAACTAGATCTCACACTTGGAGAAATTTTCAAAAAGTCTCTCCCTCCTCAGTGTCTCCAGCACCTCCCCCAGGTGCTCCTCATGCTGCTCCTGAGCCTAGGAGTAAACTAAGATATCATCGATGAACACTATCACATATCGGTCCAGCATCGGTCTGCACACGCGGTTCATGACGTCCAAGAACATGGCAGGGGCATTGGTAAGCCCAAACGGCATCACCACGAACTCATAGTGACCATAGTGAGTCCAAAAGGCTGTCTTCGACACGTTGATGTCCCTGGCCCGCGTATGGTGATAACCTGATCATAGATCAATCTTGTAGAACCTAGATACACTTTGAAGCTGGTCAAATAAGTCATTAATCCTTGGAAGAGGATAACGGTTCTTCACTATTACCTTATTCAGCTCCAGGTAATCTATACACATCCGATATGACCCGTCCTTCTTCTTCACAAACAGGATCGGGGCTCCCCATGGTGACCTGCTAGGACTGATAAGTCCCTTGTCTAAGAGCTCTTGCAGCTATGTAGACAAATCCTGCGTCTCGGGAGGAGCCAACCGATATGGGGCCTTGGCTATCAGAGACGCACTAGGGACTAGGTTAATCATGAACTCTACCTGCCTCTCCGGAGGTACCCCAGGAAGATCCTCTGGGAACACATCTCGGTACTCCCGTACGATCAGTACATCATTCATTGTCGCCTTACCCTTATCTCGAGTATCCATAACATAGGCGACATAACATGTGCAACCCTGCTAAAGGTAGCACCTCGCTCTTGCTGTTGAACAGAAAGTCGGTCCACCCTACGGTCTTTCGCCCTAAATCACTAAGCCTCCCCCACTTGGGGTTTGAACCCATACTAACTACTGCTCGCAGTCGATCACCGCTCTGTTGGGGCTCAACCAGACCATCCCCATGATAACCTTATTCCCTCGCAGGGGAATAGGGACTAAATCTACTGAAAACTGCTCCTCAAACAAGTGCAGTGTACATCCTCGGTCAACCCTCACAACCCCGAATGGTTCTATCATCCACTATCTCTACATCAAGTGGACAATCTAGCTCCCCTGGAGCTCCCATAAATTGCTTGCTGAGCGCGAGCGACACAAAAGATTGGGTAGACCCCGAATCAAATAGCAGCATAGCAGACATACCGTTCACAAATAACAATCCTAAAATGAAACACATAAACATAAGCAATAATCAATATAAATAAAGAGATAAGGAGAAGATACATACTCATCACCACATCGGGAGCTGCACGTGCCTCCTCTACTGTCAAATGAAAGACCCTGCTCTTTTCCATAGGCGCCTCTGTCCGACCCTGTCGGCCATCCGTAATCCTCAATGTAGCAGGAGTGGGTGCCGCCACCTGTCCTGCTATTGCTAAACTCGGGCACTGGGACCACTTGTGTCCCCTCTGATTACACTGGAAGCAGATCAGATCTGATACTATGGTGGTGGTGGTGGTAACAGTACAATCTCTGATGACATGACCTATTCGACCGCACTTAAAGCAGCCTAAACTACTCGCCCTGCATGCCCCCTCGTGCAACTTGCCGCAGCAGTTGCAGACCTGCTGGCTCCTCGATTAGGGATATGATACCTTGGGCTTCTTGCCCGCACTCCCTTTCTGAACCTCCTCTGGTTTCCTCTTCTTCTTCTTCTCCATCTCCAAATCCATCTCCCTTTCCCGAGCCCTTGTAATCATGTCCTCCAGCGTATTGCAGTTGGATTGACTCATAAACTGGCAGATATCACTCAGCAACATCTCGCGGTATCAGGCCTTTTTCATATCCTCGTCCGCCACGTACCGCAGAACAAGAAGGGCCTTCTCCCTGAACATGGCAGTGATCTCAGTCAAAATCTTAGTAGTCTGCTGGAGATCCTAGAACTCCGTACCAAGTTGCTGCACCTCAATCACATGTGTGAACTCGACCCTGAACCTAGCCGGAAAGTCACTCTAAGTCATCGCATCAAAATCTGCATCATCTCCAATGACATGTTCAACTTCCTCCCACCAATCACGCTCCACGTCCTTCAGAAGGCAGGAAGCAAGTTGGACCTTGCCCCCTCGGGACAACGGCTGGTGCGAAAGGCATTGGTGACATCAGCCAACCACCTGCTGCTAGCAATGGGGTCTCGAGCTCCATTATAGTTTAGAGCTCTACATGCTCGAAACTCCCTATATGTCATCGTGCATGCCCCTAACATGGCATTCATCTCGGTACGGAAATCACTCACCCTCTCGTCAAGAATCTCCATGATGCCCTCCTTGACTATACCGAAGATCACAGGAGTCTGGTCCAATATACTACGCATGATCTCAGATGTAACGAACTCCCTCATCTAATCATCGAGCTTCCCGGATCCAGATCTCGAGTCTGATCCCTCATCGGAACCCGAGCTGCCAACCGGTCTAGTGCGTAGCATCAACATACTGAATATACACCATAACAAACGTCAAAATACTCATCATAACTCGAGGGATCACACACACACACACACACACTACAAGTTACCTAGATTCATCTCATCCCTCCTTGATTCGAGTACAGATCCTCTACTTTAGTAGTACGGACCCATACTACCTTCCACATCTATTTGTACTTTCCTCAAGAACTGTCTTGACTCCACAAAGTCCCTTTCAATACTACTACTCTTTGTGCTAATCTCATCCTAGGCTTGCCCGAGGGTAATCTCTGACCCACTCTTCGCTATTAGCTGCATAAGAAGTCCTTGCTATCCCCCCTCACTAGCTCGCGAATACCATTACATATCACTAAGACCAGATAATTCTTCGAATGAGAGGTCCTACCCTACAACGGTTAGACTCAAACGAGAGCTGCGAAATAGAGCTAAACCTAACCTTCTGAAATGATTTAGTCCTCGTAATATGTAACTTAACATATCTGTTTATTAGTTAGTTAAAGGTAACTAGAACTCCTAAAAGCACGGAGCAAGCATCATTCGAGCACTAAGAAAACCAAACCAAGCATATCCTAATCTGGCCATCATATCACTGACTAATCAGTAGTAGCATGCAGTTCATCCAACTCATACACATATATCGGGCATATAAGGCATCCTCCTAGATCCTTATCCCTAATCTAGCATGTTGTTCTTATAAGCATATCATACCAGAACAAAAATGTATGGGTAATTTGGGAGAACTTACTTGAGCTCGACTGATTGCGTGCACTACAACCTTTTCTCTTTTCAAAATCTTTTTTTTTTTACAAAAATGATTTTTTTTTTGAAAACTTTAATTCCATGTACCCAGTTTGAGTTCATACATACCCGAAGGTATGCTCCAATCCCTCAAACTAAGGCTCTAATACCAACATCAAACATCCCAAAAATACGGTCCAAAAATTTTGTTTTTAATTATTAATAAAACCATAATTATCAAACCAACACATAAAATCATAAGTCATTGTATCTCAAAAACATCATAAACATTTGTCAACCATATCAGAGAAAACATCCCAGGCTAAAATCACAGTGTGTGCACTGCAGTCATCCCGAGCTCTTCCCCTTGCTACAAGAAGTACCTGAAACCAAAACTGAAAACTATAAGCACGAAACTTAGTGAGTCTCCCCAAACTACCATATACCATACACATAATCACATATTCACGTAATAACATATCATGGGCCTTTCCCGCTACATTGGGCCCTGCCCGGCATCACATAATGTCCAGCATCAGGCCTTGCCCTACATCGGGCCGAAATTCGACATCTGGCCCCGCTCGGCATCGAGCAAAGCTCGACATACATATAAACATATCAACAAATACACTTAAATAATCACATAACATAAACATATAAACATTCCTTGGTCCCCGCTCGACAACGAACCGAAATTTGGAAGCATACAAACATTCCTCGGGCATTGCCCAACATCATACCGAAATCTGGATACAGACAAAACAAACACATGCAAGAATCATGAAGACATAGCATACAAACATTCCACGGTAATCTCCCGACTTCGAATTGGAATCTGGAACATATTGACCTCCATCGGGCACTTCCCGGCATCGGACCTTAGTCCAGAATATACTAGCAAACATACACAGGCCGCCATTGGTGCCTTCGACCTATTCATACAGGAGGAAAACTCACCTCGCAAAGTTGGATGTCGAATCTCATGGAAATGGATCCCTAACGATAGCCCCAATGACTCTCTGAGCTATCATTACCAAAATAATACTTAGTCAAAATCCGATAATCCTTTAGATATCATTCCATACTCAAAACCCCTTCATGGGTCATCCTTGATCAAAATCAAAGTCAAAGTCAACACTCCGAGTTGACCCAACTCATCGAGTCATCCTCTAACTCGTTGAGTTTCCATGCTTCTCATAATCGTGATAAAACGAGGCAACTCGTTGAGTCCCTCCTCAGACTCGCCGAGTTCTCCTTTTTTTGGAATCAGGACAATTCGACCCAACACGCTGAGTTCCTCTATGAACTCGTCGAGTTCTTCACTCTGTTGCTCCATCTCAATGGATTAAGTCAATAATCTTTAGATCTAAGCTCCATACTTCAGATATAGATTGGAAATGTCCTTAGAAGGGTAAAGTTTCGAACTTTACCAGTTAATAACCTTCCCCAAGATATTTAGCTCAAACCCTGACTCTAAAAAATCTAGATATTGACCCAAAGGCCATGAATACTTCAAGATAGGGTGTACAAACAGAGATCTGGACCTTGGAGATTAAATGAACACATAAATCCTTCAACTTTCTCTTCATGCATGGCCCTTTAGAGCTTAAAAGGCCAAAATGGTAGTCTACAAGTTGCATGGGACTTCCATGGCCATAAAGTTGGCACCTTTATGCCATGAAGTTCCTTAAAGACCCTAGATTTGAAGGGTTTGCCCACATGGGACGTCCAAGTCCCAAAGATCAACATTCTTGGACCAAAACATAGAGAAAACATCCTAAAACTAAATCTAAGTATACTATAGGCAAGGTAGGAGCTTTATACCTAAGATGAACCAGAAATGAAACTTAACTTCTGGATCTACTCTTCTCCTACACGTCCTTGCTCCTTCTTCAAGTATCTTCTTCTTCAAAATCACAAATAGTGCATACAAAAACGGCTCAAAGCTCTTAAAAGTGAATCAAGATTTCATGGCTAGGGTTTTGGATAATGGAGGCTGTAAATGAGGTCAGCTTATGGGGGTTAAGGTGTTTAAATAGGGTGCAAAACCCTGAAAATTAGGGTTTATTTCTGCCAGGCCTACTCATCGAGTAGACTTCTTAACCTGCGTCCCAATCAATCTCTTACTCGAAAAGTTTGGGGCCTCCAACTCGTCGAGTTTCTATACAAAAATGAATAAATTGTGAATAGAATACATACCATGAACCAGGCGTTACAAGAAGCTTGCCTTGTACTAACTTAGTTTTCACAAGAGTAACAAAACCTATTCTTGGTGGGTTTTCATATGACAATCCTAGCCACATTTAGAGTCTTATACAAATATACATTTAGTAGATTTTGGGTTTAGAAGCTTTAGTCCAACATCGGCTTCAAATCCATAGAATATTAAGTAAGATGAGGATGAGGCCTTTCCATACTAAGTCTTATAAAGTATTTAATCTACTTATTAGTTGGTATTTGTACTCAAGGTACAGTTAATAGTGTTATATGTGTTATCCCAAGGAAATAAAAGGAGGATATTTCTACTGATTAGAAAGTAAATCTTACCAAATAAGATTTGATTAATCCTTTATTATCGTTAAGGCCTTAGATGGTTCTTACCGGTTTGTATCTCAACTTTTGAAACCTTCAACAAAGAGTTCACAATTATGCTTTACCACGTAAAATATAATTAAAACTACTATATTTGTTAATAAAGTTGATATGGTATCTTGTGCTTAATCTCAAACATTCATTAGAAAAGAAGTCATACACCAAAGTTTATAGTTCCTTAATTATTTTCTCTACACTTTAGGGAAAATATCATTAGGAATCTTTACATATGAATATGGTTCACATATGTCAAATAAAATACATTATTTGCCTTCAAAGATCCATTTCTTGAAGTTGGAATATGTGAATGCCATTTTTTATAATAAAGATATTAATGTCAAAGATGAGTTTGATTTAAACCAAGTTTAAGTCAAAAGCGCTTGTATATAGAACTTGATTTTATTTATAAAATGTTGATATTAAATTATATTTCAATTAAAAGATCTAGCCTCATAAATTGAAGTTAATCATTTCAGAATATGAATATTATCGTTTTGATAAACGATTGAGTAAATTATCAAACATTTGAATAAAATAACTGAGACATACATTTAGACATGCTAAATTAAAACATACATTGTTCTAAAACAAATATTGTTTTACATTACAAGTATATTATGCTCTAAGCATAAATAATAAACTTGGTTGTGCTCAGTTGGTTACTCTTCAATAAATATCTGCAAGCCGTTTACAAATATTAGATTAACATTTAAGTACCAAGTACCTAAATGTTATATGAAAAGTATGAGTTCTATTTAGTAGATACTAGAAGTACTAGTCTCTTCTAGACTTTCTTTCCAAATAAAAGAGTTAATCCTCTTCTAGTATCCAATTTGTTCACAAAAGAAACAAGATCTTTCTGTTTCGTTTTTGGTAGATTTCTTGGGCTTAAAGGTGTTTAGTGCATAAAATATGAGCTTCCTAGATCACACAAGGTGATTCTTTTATCCTTGCACTATTCCAATGTTTAAATTTGCTTTAATTAAAATATCATTGTATTTATTGGACTATTACTTGACCTATTATATAATCTGATATATGTTTAAATTATCCAAGACTTCCTAGAAGTCTTGAATAAGTATTCCTAGATTGATGTTAGAAGCATCTTTAGCATCATAGTGATGCGTTTACTAGGTATCATGTTCTTCTTTATTGCTCAAAGTAAATAGTTTAGGGCTAGAACCCTTAAGTGTATACAATTTCATATCTCTCATGAGATTGTCTCTTAAGACATGAACCCATTCATTAAAGTAGTATCTATTGAATGCTATTGTTTCATTAACCCATTAAAGAAAATGACAAATCATGATAATGAGAATGGATTATTTAACTACAAAATTTTACTAGTATTTTCAATATTTGATCTTTAATAGTTAATACCCTTTTAGTTTCCAATAACATTAATTATCAAAGTCTAGGATCCAACTTGCAAAACAAATAAATGGTTAGGTATCCTTTATCCCATCCATTTGAATCCAACCTGGTAGATATCAATTATCAATTATATCTTGCTATATAATTCCAAGATTTATGGGATCGCTAATAACAAATTTAATTAGACATGTTTGATCCCATCTATGCCTCAGAACTCTGTTGCTCAGGCATCCTTTATCACAAAAGATTTCCGATCAAATCGTCCAACTTGAGAAAACATGTGTAATCGGCCTATAAATTGGTTATAGAAATCACGAAGACACCCCGACCATCAAAATATAACACTAAGTGGTTAGGTGTCCTTTATCCCGCTAGTGCATACAAGAGATGTGCGATTGTTGTTCAAAAGGATTGCATAGATATGAGGTTTGTTAAAAAACGGGTCTTTATATATTTTATAATTCTAGTTTAAAAAATACGATATCATGTTTATTACATTCATATAATAAATCATGATATTAATTTTCAAAAGAAAATCATCTTTTAAAGGTTCTATATAAAAAAGCTAGTTTTTATATAATTTTACGCAATTCAATTTTAATAACCGGTATTAATTTTGAGGGCATTTGAACCTTTTATATCTTTAATAAAACTTCATTTTATTACATATATATTTGGCGTTCGTATATGTTATAAAAATCACCATTTTAAAACTTACAATGGATATTTTAAAATTTGCCGTTATTAACGAATTTATAAAACCGAGTTTATTTTAAAATAATAACTTGTTACATCTTATGTCTAGTTTTGAAAACCAAACTCCATGTGATTTTTTTTTCCAAAATTATTTTAGTATTTGAAAAACTAATTTATTAACCACACATAATAATTACATTAAATAAACAACACAAACATACATAAAAAAAATATGTGCATAAACAAAACCAACTAATAATATTTTTGTGAGCCAACACAAAAGATGCCAAGTCCATTCCTAAAGGGACATTTAAGGGGACAACAAATCTTCTTGTAATGTTGTTGCAGTAGTTGCCACTTGAGTAAACACCTATTGCTTGCAAAAGATTTGAAGAACTTCTTTAAAGAAAAATTCTGCTGAATTCATGACACGTTTCAGAAAGTGTCATCTTTCTGTTCAGCACATGTATAGAATTCATGACACTTTTCATAAAGTGTCATCTTTCTGCCCAACACATGTTGAACTCGAAATTTTCCATTTTTTTTTCAAAAAATGGCTCCAACTTCATTTCTTGTTACATATTTGTAAAAATAAATTATTTCTAAAAATTAATCTATTACTTTACAAAAATAACCAAGAAAACTAATCTATTTAATTATTACATACCATGTGAATAAATAAATTATTACAACTATTTTTATAACAAAAACAACAAATACAACAGCACAACAATCATAATGGTCGTTGACTAGTTTATGCACATTATACACATCAACATACACATAAAACAACCTTTGTTTTTCTAAAACAACTTTAAATGACAAAAGATGCATGAAAATTTTGTCACATAAAATAACAAATATAAAGTTGTCATAGAAAATATGTATGAACTTAATTTTATACAAAAACAAGTTATCCATATTCTCCAAAAACTAAGATTTCCAAAAATCAAAAAATCTAACCACACTTGCAAGGTGGCTCCGATACCAATTGTTGTGTTTTAGTTCAAAATTAGTTTCAAAACTACAAAGATTGGCAAACGAAAGACTTAATTTTAGAACATAACATAAAAATTTTATACCCACTAAGGATCTTCTTGCAAGTTATAGAAAGCTTAAATACCAACCATAGAAAGGATGAAGAAATAACAACATTTGTTGTTCTTTGGGTCCTCTTGGGAGGCTTGGAAGTTGATGAAGAGTGTGCAACCTTTGAGACACCAACAATGACTCAAAATGATGTAGATGCTAGTCCATAAACTCTTAAACCCTTAAGCTTTAAGTTCATAACCAATATGAACTTAAAGAGGGCATGAAGACGCAAGTAACTTCGACGAAAGATGAACAAAAGAGAGAGTAACCTCCTCTAAGGAGGTTACGGTTTTAGCTAGCAAAAGCAGTGAATAATGAAAGCTTTCATGTATAGTCTTAAAGCTAAAACAATACCCACAAGTCCTTAACCATTTAAGCACTCATGTCCCCTAAAGCAACTTGTCCCCCATGCATGCACCATGATTCATTTCTTTTTAATAAACTAAGTGAAAAGACATCCCTACTTTCTTCTAACTCATTTCGGCCATAATGAGTTAAAAAGTGAAGAAAGAGTTTATACAAACTCAAAGTTTATAAGATATGAACTTTATCTTTTTTCTAAAAGACAAAAGGCTTACCTAATCCAAAATGTTGTACATGACTTATTAATTCATACAATATGAATTATGTAATATTACTTGTTAATGAAAATTATTATTTCCATGAAATAAATAATTTCCAATTTAATTATAAGACTTTTATTGAATATTTATTAAAATCAGTTTCTAATAAATAATCAATTATATTAAGTTGTTGTTAGTGTGACCCATTAATATCATATGTTAATTAGCAATATCACTTTAATATAATTCTTGAGCATACTAGACCTTTCAACCACATCATTTAATTCTAGGACATGGTCAGGAATCCTGGTCACTATGTGGTGCCATTACAAATAAAAACCCTATCCCTGAATTTTGGGCGTTATTAGGGTTTTGTCAATTTGAGAAGCCTCCTATAAAGTTTCCCCTAATCCAAACCTGTAACATACACGTTCAGTTATCGTGTTTTGTAATGAATAATATTATGAAATATTATATGAATTTGAGTATTCAGTTCCAACAGATAACTTTTACTAAAATTTAAGTAAAACTATGTTTAGAATCATTCGAAATGTATTGGAAGTCTTATGAGATTCCAATCAAATGTTAGTTATTTAAATTAACGAAAATATGAAGTTGGAAATAATTGAAACTAATGTTAATGAAAGTTGTAAAGAATCTTGTTAGAAACATTTAGGCGAAAACCTCACCGAAATCCGAGTTATAACGAAGAAGTTATGACTTATTGAAGTTTCGCGACAGAACCGACACGACACCGTATGACGTAAAAAGTGAGTTTTTGATAAACTACTTTTTAGCCCTTGTGATCTAAATGAAAGTTGTAGTATTCATTAAAATGAGAATTTTCATAAAAAGAATGTCCAAATCTGACTTCGTATGAGGAAGTTATGATTTTTCTGAAATTTGGTATAACAGTATACAACTAAAAACTCGAAATAAAGATCGAGTGATTTTTAGTCGACACAATGTAAACAAGAATTTAAGGTCTCATTAATAGTAGTACAATAGTAAAAAGACAGACAAAAACGGATGTTAGATGAAGAAGTTATGAATTTTTAACAGATAATTCCTGTCCCGGCCCGTTAAAAATATAATACTAAAAATAAAATTAAAATTAGCCGACTGAGTCTAAATGAAAGTTGTAGAACATAAATTCGCCTATGCGTAGATATAAAGAACATCAAAAACGGAGCTCGTATGCGAAAGATATGGATTCTTGAAATTTTGGGCACAAACTTTGAAAATGGTTCGAAGCTCGTACGCCCAGCGTACTTCGCACATATGTGACCCAGAGCCAGCCACATCGACCCTTCCTGTCGTAATGACACATATCGCACATAACTGACACCTCTGAGACCAAAAACCGAGCAAACATGACGCATCGCACTACGCTTAGCGTACTCGGTGTACGTCCTGCGTACGAGTACGCCTAGCGTACGAGGGATCAATAGCCACCTATAAAAGGGTGCGAGACTCTCCGGATTTATGTTACATTCTCTCATATCTCTCACTCTCTAAACCTTTTTTAGCCCACTTTTAACCCCCCGAAGTCCCGATATCATCCCTGACACCCGTAGCAAGTCCCGACGCTCCGAAGTTCCCAAGAAAATCATATTTTCAAGTTGAAACTCTGCCCAATTAAGGCCCAGTTTTCAACTAAAATACTCGGTTTCATCATAGAAAGTAATATTTAGAGCCGAAGTGTTCCCCAAATTATCATTTATTTCTTCAGTTATTTCACAATGAGTTCAATATATAGGAACAATTGTATGTTATGTTGTATTATGTACTATGTGCTTTCCTGTGTTATCTTGATTTTTATATCATTGATCATGTAGAGCATGTCTTGTATCACTTCTGGTATTGGCTTTGAGCCTTTAGCCATGTAGAGCATGTAGAGCATGTCTTGTATCGCTTCTGGTATTGGCTATGTGCCTTTGGCCATGTAGAGCGTGACTCGCTATTATCTCGTGTTGTTATTCCGTGCTATTATGGTAGCAAAGTTGTACTTCTAACCATGTGATCAGTGAAAGGACTTAGATTGACGATGGTATTGGTATGTAGCCTCTAGCCATGTAGAGCATGTCTCGTAAGAGAATGACGTCTACCCCTATGGCATTGGCAGATGGTTAGATAGGGCTAAAAGCCTGAAATCTACAAAAATGTTTAATCAGAAAGTGTATGTCTTCTGTGCTATTTGGGCCAAAGTTTTATTGATGTATATTAAGTATTGAAATTGTTATGTCTCTTTGATTATATATCTTTGAATCAAATCATCGATTGATATGGAAAGCTTGTCACATGATTCACATGTGCCTTTGTTGTTCCTTGTTCCATTTGCTTCTTCCATATTGAAGTGTATATATGGCATACCGTTATATTGTATCTATTATTGAACTCACTAAGCGTCACCGCTTACCCCTCTCAGTGTTTAACAATTTCAGGTAATAAGCATCCAATATACTTATATACTGATAAAAGATTTTGAATAGTTTGAAACTATTGTATTTTGTACTCATGTATGTATAAAACTATATTATCCTGGGTAGTTATGTAATATATAACACTTTGTAATAGTCGATTTGTATCCATTCATTTGTAATCAAATTATCAATGTAAAATATTATTTATGAATATGCATGTAGCATGTTTTGGAGTAACAATGTCACAAATATGAAAGTGTGGGTCTTTCAAAACCCTAGCTTCATAGTTTGTGTGTAGATCTATGTCGTTCTTGTGAATGTTGTCCTTTAATCTTCTGATTATTGGAGATGGAATGACTCCAGAATACAAGAGCAAGTTAGGGTTGTTTTCTAGAACATTGAGTATGAAAAAGTTGAGTGCTTGCACTCATTCCAACCCATACATATCAATCTGATGATTTTGTTCCTTTAGAGAGTTAGGGTTTTAGATATAGGTTGATTGAACTTTAGAAATGGATAAAGTTGGAAACTTTATCCATGCTAATCACTTTAAGAATCATATATGAGCTTTTAAGCTATGGACCTTAAGGATTAAGAATTTAATTGTAACGTGCCAAAGTTAAGACCCAAAAATTTCATTTTTAATTTAATAAAATCAGTATTTCAAAACATCATCAACACAATCCAGATAAAATAAGTGTATCAAAGATGATCTTAAATCAGTGTAAATCACAAAATGTGGAACGAGGTGGTGTGTGCTCTGCAATCATCCTGAGCCCTTCCCTTTGGAACTAGAAGTACCTAAAACATAAAATAAAAACTTTAAGCATGAAGCTTAATGATTTCCCCAACATACCTCATACCATACATACATAGCACATAACGAGCCCCACCTAATAAGTATAACGAGCCTCGCCTTAACTCGCATAATGAGCCCCGCCCAATGAGTATAACGGGCCCCACCCTAGCTCGCATAACGGGCCCCTCCCAATGAGTATAACGGGCCCCGCCCTGAATAGAATAACAGGCCTCGCCCACAAGGAATTCATATAAGCAAAACAGGTAATAGCATATAGAATAACCATCGGGTCCCGTCCAGAAAGCATACAACACATACACATACAAGTGTCACACAGAAAACGAGTATTCTAACATAATAGATCATGGGTCGGCATTAGTGCCTTCAAGCTATCAAATACCAAATAACATCCAATTAGTAGTTGGGTTCTAATCCATAAATATCCATCGATACTTAGGGTAAAAAGACCATCTTACCCCTTACTTATTTTGGTTCATGACTAAGGCCCAAACCTACAATCCAAAAGGCCCAATTACAAGTTAATCATCCAAAGCACAATTATGGCCTAATTTTCCAAATTAGGCCCAAATCCCATTGTGGGCCCTCTAAAAATAATTGGCAGCCTAAAACTTGATGGCCCAATAGGGGCCAAACAACTAAGCCCAAAATATGGCCCAAACCGAAACCCAAACATCCGAAGTCCAATCCTGATGAGTACGCGGGGCGTACTCAGCTGTATGATAAGCGTACACTCTTTAGGGCTTGTAGGTGCGTACTGTCTTGTACACCCAATGTACTTCCCTATTCAATTGTCTTCCATTTTTTAGCCCTTAATACATTAAGACATTGTTCTAAAATGTTGATCTGACTTCCTTGAACTGGTTAATAGCGTGGAGTTGCTAACTTTACATTCATGCTTGGCTAAATGAAGCTCTTAAAGCTCAAGATGACTTAACAAGTGACTTAATACATGCATGAAACCAAAAAACCCATAAAGCTTGCACCTTTATGCCTATGAACGTGATAACATGATCATATATAAAAGTATACGCCCCTCAACAACTTAAATCATCAACCCAACCCAAAAGGGGACCAAAAGCATAAACACTAAGACATAAAGAGATGTAAGCATGGAGAAGACAAGGTTTGGACTTAATATCTCTAAAAGCTTGCAAAATGAGTGATGATTCTAGATCCCTAAACCTCCCACCAAGCAAATCACCTTCACCCTTCTTCAAACCCTTCAAGATGAGTCAAATAAACACCACTTCTTCTCAAAAGCTAAAGACACAACAATGGAGGCTTAAGATAGATTTTAGGGTTTAGAAGATATGGGGCTGGTAAAGAGGCCATCACTAGGGACTTAAGGTCTTTATATAGGGTACAACACCCTAAAATTAGCGTTTTCAAGTCTAACCATTACGCCATGCATAACCCTTGCATGCCAAGCGTACGAGGCCTCACACCCCCGATCATCTCCACATTAGTAAGTTAAGCGTACCATGTGTTACGTCCCACGTATTGGCATCTCAGCTAGTATGCTAAGCGTACCATGTGGTATGCCCCACATACTACTCCATGGACCAAAATTTAATAAATAAATATAATAGGGATAAAAAGGGACATACCCAAACCAAGTGTTACATTAATAGATTAATCTGTTTAGATGTATGTTGCGACACGATGCTTTATGCGACGCTATGTGAGCCGTGATGAAAAATCTTGATTATTTTGGTGTTTAGTGGTTGCTATGCGAGGACTAGTTGATCCTTGAATTTGATTGTTGACCGTTGATTGTTGACTTTTGACTAGTTTGAATTTTTATCAAATTGGAGGTTTTGAGATGTAGACTAAGTTTTACCCTTTCATTAGTTTAGGTGGTTTGTGCAGTTGATTTTATGAGACTTAGAGTGTTTGTGATTCAATGAGTCTTCTCACTATATTACTTATGTCATGGTTGGATCCTTTGTATGTTGGATGTCTGTGTAATACTATGACATGATTGTATGGTTAGCTAGACTAATAGGGTCTTGTTTGTTTGCTTGTAGGTGTACATGTGTCGTTGGGTTGATGGCGAAAATAGTGTTGTGAAACCATGAGCCAAATAGGCCGTTGGGTTGATGACAAGACAGATGTTGTAGCATCGTGAGTCAAACAAACTATTGGATTGTTGGTGAGACTAGTGTTGTGGCACCATGAACCAAATGGGGCGATATTGATATGTATAGTTATTTACTATGGTGTACGTGATATATTGGGGATATCACTAAGATTTGTTCTTATAGTTGCGGATTTAATATTTACAGTTTGTGCTACTAATAGTTGGAAGGCACTAGCTTAACCGTAATGTATGTATATATTCTATGTTTATGATTGTAGACTTTTGATAGTCTTGACTTTCTAATTTTGGGTTTCATATTTATGGTATTTCGTGGTTAAAACAATTGGCACTTTATCTTCATGAAAAAAATGGTTGTTTACTTATTATTTTAAAAAGAAAATTTTGGTTTGAAAATTGGGACATTACAAGTTGGTATTAGAGCCTTGGTTTAAGGGATTAAAATGAAGATTCATGTAATTCCAAACTCAAACTAGGATATGAGAATTTTCCCAAACATTTGAAAAGACAGTTTTTATAAAAGTTAGAAGAGATGCTATGTGTGCAATAATCTAAAGCTAGTGAGGAAAGTGATTCATCAAATATCCATAGTTGTTTTATATTTGTTGATATGTGAACTGGTAGAATTGCATGCTAGTTTGTAAGCTAGGGATCTATCAGGAATTTCATGATAGAAATTCTTGATATATGATATGTCTTTAGCCTTAGAATTTGTCTTGATTTGTGCTATATGAAGTTGATGTCATGTTGATCATTGTTAAGTGAGCATTTTAGAGCTATACTTAATTAGGACTATATAACCTTAGAATGATTGATTTATCCTTGCTTCGTTTTCCTTTTTTGGTTAAGATCTTATGGTGTAATTATTTATTCTACCGTATATCCAATCTTTGACTACGTATGACTTGCATTCATGAGGTAGTTATCAAAACTAGCAGGGGTCTAATAATACGGGTGCGGGGGTAAGGAAGATCCTAGATATAGAATCTATAGAGTTAGTAGTGAGTATTGGAGGGTAGGACTTGTTTTGGTGGTAAGTTGGGGTGACTTAGAAGTTTGGTATCCTTCTTGGGATGAGTACGAATAGGTGTGGAAGGTAGTATGGCTCCCGTACTACCGGAAGCACAGGATACATATGTGGATCAAAAAGAGTCATAAGGCTTATAGGAAACCTTTGGGATAGTTATAGTGTGGGGTATAGCATAATGAATTTTGTATAACCTATTTTCGTTATCTTTTAGATTTAGTATGGTGACTACTCCAACTCGTGGCTCAGGTTCAAGCTTGGGCAATGGTGGCCCAATGGATTTGGCTACGAGTGACGTGGACATTTGCAACATTGTCACCTATGAGGTTTTGATAGTCATTTTGGTGGAGTACCTCATATATTTGGGATAGTTAAGGATCAACTGATAGCTATGTTTAAAGCATGATATGTGCCTACTCATACTTTTACTGGAGGAGGTCGATGGGGACCCGAGAGGTTACTTTCCATGAGTTCTATGCTTATAGGTATTCTTTGTTCATGCGGAAGAGAGAGCCCAACACCACCATATGCTGGATCACTGACACAGAGAGTACTTTTCTAACTAGATTTTTTCCGTCCGAGGTGAAAAGGCATATTCATTGCTTATCCTTTACGCAAAGGGGCTCGATTGGTGGGTAAAGGTTGTTTAGGCCCTTAGACCTGAGGCTATTGAGACTATGACCTAGAAGATTTCCCTTACCAGGTCCCAGGCTGAGATTGTGCATGTGATTGAGGTACAACAAATGGCTCAAGATTTCCTAGCACTAGAACAGACCACTAAGACAGTGACTAAGTTTACCACCAAATTTAGGGGTATGCCATTGTTCTGTAGTCAATAGACAACTAACACAGATGAAGATAATATGGTATTCTAATATGTTGAGATATGAGATTCATGAGTTTGTCAGTATTACTAGTGTGCCATACACTTATGTAGATGATTGAGGTGGCCTGGAAATGGTAGATTTGTTGGGTTATGGGGGATTCTAAGCACATAAACGTGGCAACATAAGACATAAACAAAATTCATATGTGCTAATGTGATCTATAGTTATCTAGGTTTTAATTTATTACTACAACCACTTAGATAGATAGAATAACATACCTCTTTTACAGCTAGAGACTTTCTGGCTTGCGATATTATCCTAGCCATATTCCTTGGATGGGGAAGATCCAAAGTAGAATCCCTCTAATGTTATCACACCTAAGAACACCAAAGAGAGAATCAAAAGAAAACTAGAAGAATGATAGGTTTCTACAAACTCTAAGGAGGGCTAAGAAATTAGTCCAAGGAGAGGAACAAAGGGTAATGGTGTACACGAGCCGACACAACAAGAAATTACCGACCCTGGTACAACAAGCAACTAGCGATTCGGGGTTTTCCAAACTTAATGGTAATAATCACATGGAGCGATACAAGGATGACCAAAAGGTCAATAGAAATATAAGATGAGTAAGGACCTCTAAGATGATATATCCCAAAGAAAGCACAACGTACATATATTTATAAATAAACATAGGGTGGTACAAACCAAATAACTGTCTTTACCTAGATCATGCAACCGATCTGGTAATACCTTAAATAGATGCACTTTTAAACGCTAATAAAAGCCAAGCATCCCCAAATAAAAGGGGTAAGATTTTCTAATTGAAAAATAATTTTAATGCAACACCTAATCAACATATACGATAACTAACATGAATAAGGTTAAGAAAAATACTGTATACCAAAAACCACAATTTATAAATGCCGCTAGCAACAATGCACCTACAAGGGACAACAGACGAAAGGAGTCCCAAACTACTTTAGAAGAACAATCTGATAAAAACTACCAAGATAAAAGAATCAAAAAAACAGAGCACAACAGACAATGGGGAGAATGACATGACATCCTTGGACAAGTTGTTTGCCAAACAACAAAACTATGAGTGATCAATAAGAGGAAATGAACCAATTCTAATATATAGCCCCATCAATGATATATGTATTCACCGAATATGTTTGTGACATCGTTAGTTCAATGGAGATAACCTACAAACATTGTTTTTCCAAATTACTAGAGGTCACAATAATGGAAATGAGAAAAACTAAATCACACTTAACAAGCTTCGCAGGGCACTCAGTGTGGCCACTAGGAGAAATATCGTTAAAATTTAGATTACGGGACCATCAAATATACTTCACAAACCACCAACTGGTAGATTTTATAATCATACAATCACCATCTCTGTACAACATTATCTTTGGAAGAAGATCTATGAAGAAATTTGAAGCAATCACACCTACAGTACATGGCCTGATAAGATTCAAGATCTCAAGATGACATGGAACTATTTATAGCGAACGACTGGTAATAAAAACTGTAACAATGATAACAGAATAAAATGAACCAATGACATAAAATAAACAAAGCAGTAGGATGAACAAAAACAATCATTAAAAACAACACATACCCGGATCAAGGAATCCACATAGGACTTATGTTGCTAACCTTATTGTGAGAAGGCCTAGTTAACTTGCTAAAATAATATGCAAACATGTTTGCTTAGTAGCCAACCAACATGGTTGGAGTGCCAAGATAGGTGATCAAACATAAATAAAATGGACTAAGTAGAAAAAAGAGGCAAATCGAAGGAGCAAAACAAAGTACTAAGTGATGAAGTCGATAAATTAGTAAGTTCATGAATAGATCGAGAGTCTTTATTCCCAATCATGGGTAGCCAACCCAATCCTTTTAAAGAAGGGTGACGGGCAGTGGCGGATATGTGTCGATTTCACTGATTTAAATAAATCTTTCCCAAAGGATTGCTATGCACTTCCTGCGATTTATGAAAAGATAGAATCCTTAGATGGGCACAATTAGAAAATATTTTTAAATGCATATAAAGGATACCACCAAATCCACATGCACAAAGGGGATGAAGAGAAAACGTCATCTACATGGACAGAGGGAAATTTTGTTACACAAAAACGCCTTTTGTGTTAAAGAATGCCGATGCAACATACCAAATTTTGGCAGACAAAATCAACAAGTCATAAATAGGCAAGAACATTAAGTTATATGTAGATGACATGGTCATCAAAAGAAGATATGATAATTACTTCTTGGAAGATATCAAAGAAACATTTGACAACTTGAGAAATAAGAAAATGAAATTAAACCCGAAAGATGCCTTTTGCGGCAGAAGAAGGCAAGTTCTTGGGGCACATGATCATTAAAGAAGCAATAAAGGCAAATCCTAAAAGTTCGACTTGTTATTGCAGTTATCATCAGCAACAATATTCATGCAGGTGTAAGCGATGAATGGCAAACTAACCACGTTGGGACGCTTCCTAGAAAAATTAGTCGACAAGACATTTCTCTTCTACAAGACCCTCAAGCAGGTATTAGACAAGAAAGATTTTAGAACAAGTAGAGATAGGATCAAAGAAACTTAAGATAGCATTAGCAGGATTACCAGCGTTAATATTAGCAACCCCAGGGGAAATAATGACAATATACCTATCCACATCAAATTTGAGTCTACCAATATACTTTGTAAGCCGAGTCTTAAAAGGAGTTGAAATAGGATACTCCGAAATGGATAAACTAGATTTATCACTCATAAATGCAACAAGAGGATTTCGATGGTATTTTCTAGCACACCAAATGGAGGTGTTAACTAACTCACCAATAAGAAAAGTGCTATGGAAACAAGAACAATCGGGATGACTAGCTAAGTGGGTAGTTAAATTAGGAGAATATGATATTGACTACAAATTAAGGACGAACATAAAAGCTCAAGCTCTAGAATACTTCATAACCATAATAACCAGTAGCAGATACATATTTGTGGTTAAAGAGAACAACAAACATGATAAACAATTCAATCTGGCCAACAAGCAGAAATGGATTTTGCAAATAGATGGGTATTCAAATGTAGGTGGGCAAGAGATGGCCCGATACTAACCAACCCCAACGAAGAAGATGTCACCTACACATTATGAGGTAACTTTGCAGTATCAGATAATGAATCCGAGTACGAAGGATTAATAGCAGGGCTACAACTATTACTTAAAATGGGGTACAAAATATATAATCTTTCATAGAATTAATGGTGGTAGCCAACTAAAAAAACATTCTTCATGAAGTTAGAGGACATAACTTAATCCAATATGCAAGCAAAGTGAAGTGCTTGAACAATTTAAAATATTCAATACAAAAGATGTAGCCCAGTCAAAAAACAAAAGAACATAAACATTAAGAAAATTAATGTCATCAACATTTTCACATTTGGAAAAATGATTATTTGTCGAAAAAGTATAGAAAAAAGCAATAGAAGAAGCATCACCAATTTCGACTATCAGAGCAATAGATGATTGTAGACGTCTGATAATGGAATACCTTTCAGAGCGAAAGCTACCTCAGGATGACAAGCAAGCCAGAAAAATAAGAATCGAGGTGGCATCATTTGTCATACGAAATGGGATACTATAAAAAGGGGATATCTATCACTACTGTTGTGATGTGTAATCACCACCGAGTCTTATGTCACACCCCGCTAAAGCGGAAACACAAGGCGTGGCAGTATAAAGGGTTTCATAGCAAAAGTTAAAAGACAACACCAACCATAGTATTAAAAATCATTAAAAATTTACAATGGGTTTGAACAACTTTTAAAAGAAATTACAATGAAAATTGGAATACAACACATGCAAATGCTCCTAACAGTGAAGTGTCCCTAAGTGCCACTTACTCGATGATTCCTGAAAAAGCATGTAAAACGAGCGTCAACTATAAAAATAGTTGGTGAGTACTCACAAATAAACAAAATAATATTGGTTCCATGAATTGAAATCAAATTTTTGATAAAAGTTTCCAATAATAAAAGTATATTGTTAAAATGAGTAAATAAGTTTGTAAAAAAAACAGAGTTCTTTGTCATCATGAGAGATAAAGTATGTTGCCCAAATAAGATGCAACATTCATATTCTCATGGAAGATAAAGTTCGTTACTCATACGAGTAAACAAGTGTCATTGCTAAAATGAGCAATTAATTTTGTTGCTACAATGAGCAAAGAATTTCATTGCTAAAACATGTATATAAGTTTTTAGTAATAAAAGTTCATTGTTGTAATGAGAAACAAAGTTCATTGCTATAATTAATAAACAAGTTTATTGCTATAATGAGTAACGAGTTTGTATGTGTATGAGCAAACAATGAGCTCTCAACCAAACCTATGACTTAATCCCTATCATGATCTATGCTTATCGTTCCATAGATTAATATGGTATCATGCACTCCAGCAATAGGGCGAGTGAGGAGTTGTCAATTCCTAATAGCGCTATCCATAATGACAATTGGCTCAAAAAGTTAATGGTTAGAGGAAAGTGTAAGGGAAGGGCCTTAAGACGATAAGTTCTCATGTTCTGTGTTGCATAGACATACATAGAAAGATATAGCAATAAAATAGAAATCATGTTTGATACAAATCAATTTAAATACAACGAACAAATAATAGTTTTTCGGGACATGCTTTTCCACCCCAAAACATAAAAACTGAAAATAAGGGAGTGCGTGAATGCTCACAATATGCATTGAGATGATGCAAATGGTGTCTTGACTACGCTCCACTCGTACCACTATTGATTCCTACAATAATGGTATTCGCTAGTGAGTCTCTAATCGAAATCTAACACTAGTATACTTACTACTACAATAGAATTATGTCAATAGTGTCTCAAAATTTAATATTGATAAGTTACAAACATTTTTCTGTGAAAATTTAATTTCAATGAATCAATTGTTATATAACAATTTTAAGTGGAAATTTCCCATTATTGAAATGCTAATATTTAACATTTTAAGAGGTGTTCCAATGATTAAATATTCAAAAACTAAATTAATTTAGTTTTAAAATTTCCCAAAGTTTGCATTTTAGTTTTAATTGAAGTTAAAAACCTCAAGATAAATTTTCTTGAATTTTTTATTTGTCTGACTATATTTCACGATTTTAGTTTCTTGAATAACCATAAAATCATGAAAAATACTAACGGTTAATAAAAATTACCAAACTTCAGATTTTGGTTCTAAATGTACTAAAAGACTTCCAGATAAATTTTCATGGATTATGAATATGTATAACCATTTTTCATACATTTAATTATCTAAATAGATACAAATTCATGAAAAATAGAAATCAGTTTCCAAAATTACCCAAACTTTTTTTTATTACTGTTATTAAACGTTATTAAGCTAGGAAAAATATAAAAATTGATTTCTAAACTGTTTAACCAAAAATTGAAATAAATAGGAAACAGTCTCTAAAATTGCCCAAAATTTTTGTAACACTTTTATTATACATGCAGAAGCTGTGAAAAATATAAAAGATATTTTTCAATTAGTCTTTCTATTTTTCTTTGTTGTATCCTCTTACATAATCATTAATTCGAGAATAATTATTAAACTGTTAAAGTAAATTACCAAAATTTTTGTAAATTTCATTTACAGTGTAATTAATCTAGAAAAAATCCCAAAGGTGGTTTTTATCTATTGGAATCCGACTTTGTGTATTTAAGTGTATTTAATCTTAGAAAATAGGAGAAAAATAGTATACAGAAGAGAAAAATCTTCAAAATTTTTATGTAGCCTCCTAACGTACTACAAGGTGTTCTGGTAAATTTTCATAATTTGTGGATGAGTAAAACTATTTTTTCTATTTTTAGTCCATTATAAATACAAAAATCGGAGAAAAATAGGAATACATTATGAAAAATTCTGAAAATATTTTTCTAAGTCTTCCATGGAGAGCATAAGCTGCGGAAATTATTATATACCCTTTTCAAATTATCTAAAGCAGTTTTATGATTTATTGGGGCTAAACAAAAAGAAAATTTAAAACCATATTAAAAAGTAACAAAAACCGATGAAATTTAATGTGGGGTCATTATTTAGCATATGGGTCATTATTCAAAACCATATTAAACCTCAAAAAGTATTTTATATGATTTATTGCCCTATTTTATTTCAATGATTATAATAATTCGAGAAAAATGAATTATTTTCTGAA
Source organism: Lactuca serriola (assembly GCF_051521515.1). Lineage (NCBI taxonomy): Eukaryota > Viridiplantae > Streptophyta > Magnoliopsida > Asterales > Asteraceae > Lactuca > Lactuca serriola. Next base: position 305,479,497 of record NC_136411.1, read on the forward strand.
AATTTGTTGAACATCTCATTTTGTTGATGGGAATCTGAGAAAATCGGATTTGGTCAGAAAAGGAGTTTTAGATATTTATTTGGAAAAAGATCCTTCATGAACATATTTGAAATCTTTTAACAACATACTTTGATGGTCTAGCATCTAAGCTTGAAGATCATCACATGCATGTTTGTTTGAAGACCATTCATGAGTTTGAAATGTTCAAAAATTGTTTTTGAAAGAAAACTTAGAGTGCATGTGGTGATTTTCCACCAAAACTTGTAGAAAAGTGCGGTTTCATGATCTTGACTTAGGTTTAGGTCCTTGGATTTCACCATTTACAACCTGCATGTTGTTTTTGGATGAAATCCTACCACCATCATCATCAAAACTGAAGTGAATGAACATGCACACATATTTTCTAAGAGAAAGGTGTAGAAGAAGAAGGAAATGACAGAAAAACCTTGAAAACATGGAGGAAAATGAAAGGAAATTGTGTTCTACCTTAATGAACACCACCAGATGATGAAGATTTTGAGTTTGAGGTGTCTTCTTGGACTTATTCTATGGAAAATTTCGTGGGTATAGAGAAATGAAGAAAGAAATGGAGTGGTGGTGATGAAGAGTGTGAGAGAGAATGAGGGGTAGAATGAGAGAGAAGATGGAGTGATAGAGTGAATAAGTGAATGAATTGATTGAGTTTTGGGGAAGAATGGTCTTGGGAGGGATGAGGCAGACCTTTGAGTGGAGAGATGAGATTTTATCTTGTTTTGCTTATTTATTTTATATTAATTCCTAAATTTTTATAAATTTTCTTTCAAAATATGCATTTTATATAAAAATATGTTCATAACTCTTGGATGTTTAACTTATAAATGTAATGTCAATATTAATAAATTAAATTAATTTCCTTGATTATATTTCAGCATTTTAAATATATTAATTTGATATTATAGTGTTTATAAAATTTTTTTATAAGATTTTAATATAAAACTTCATAAATTTGAGTTTTCATGACTTTTAGGGTTTTGGAGTTTAATAAACTTTGAATATAAAAATAAATTGAATCTTTGAGATTTCAAATTGTCTTATGGTTTTATAACTCTTTTATAGTTATAAATAATGTTTGTAATTTATTTTTATCGGTTTATTGGCATTCTATGTAGTGATTCCGAGATTCAAGCGAAATTGAGGAATCAAGTATACTAGTCCTACTCTTCAACTTTGACTTAAGTTTCTATGAGACTTTGAACTAACTTCTACTTCTAGGTCAAGTGCATGATGTGTGTATATGATTCATGAAATGTTGTTCGAGTCAATGAGTGACCCAAATATGGATATTCACTATAACTCAGTAGATGTAGAATTCACATATCAATGTGAAATCTAAGTACACTATCAATTGATTCTAATTGTTTCCAAGTTTCTAGTAGGTTATAACTTAGCTTCTAGTTACTAAGTCTACTATGTCTAGTGCCTATATGTGCAACTAAGTCTCGTCAAATCTAGAATTGACTCGAATTTTGACGGTTGTCACATCTTAGTACTTAATGAGTGAAATACATGAAAGGATAACGGGAGCACATGAAGGAGTAAGAACATTATCTATAAAATAGCCATGCTAGGGTATTATTAGTCGACAATGTACCAACATAAGTGTGAAAAATGTGAAAAACATTCCCTATATAGAGAAGAGCAGCAATACCAATGATTAGAATCACCAATCCATGGCCATTTTTACAATGGGGAATTGACATAGCAAGTTCCTTCCCGGAAGCACCAGGAAAGGTAAAAATTTTGGTCATTACAATCGATAGCTTTACGAAATGGGTAGAAGCGAATCGATGGCCACAATTACTAGTAAAAACATTACAAAGTTCTTTTGGATGAAAATCATATGTTGATTTGGGATACTGCACACACTCATATTATAGATAAACCAAATATTAATGCTAGTGTCTCACCCTGAAGTAAATGAGCAGACAGAAGCCAGTCATAGAATAATATTTTGTGGGCTAGAAACAGGAATGTATAATGCAAAAGGCCGATGGGTAGATGAACTACGTAATGTTTTGTGGGCATATAGAACAACACCAAGAATGGCAACCAAAGGAACACCTTTTAGTTTATTATATGGCTTGGAAATATTAATGCCACTAGATGGTTCTAACAGAAAGAACAAAAAACTATGACAAAACAACTAACGATAAAAGACCGATAACAAAACTAGAGTTGTCCACGGAAAGATGAGAAGTAGCGGCAAATCAACAACAACACTATAAGAATCAAAACAAAAAGTCTCTATCATCAACGAGTACACAATGGGTCTTTTTGGGTTGGCAAACAGGTTTAGGAAAGAATGAGGCTAGTTGACAAGAACCGTATGGAAAGCTAAAGCCAATAAGTGAAGGATAATGCATGATACACGAAGTTCCAATATCGGGGAACGTAAAGAACTTGCAACAGTTTTATGTATAAAAGAATCTAGAACGCTTAAGAAAATAATTTTTGGGCCAAAAACAAGAAGATGTTTCTACATAATTTACAAAGGGAAAATGACACCCTGGTAAGGATGGAACATCACCTTGATTGGATCATATCCAAGTATGATTTGAAGCAACATGATTTACAAAGGGAAAATAAGACCCCGATAAGGGTGAAACATCACCTTAATTGGATCATATCCAAGTATGATACGAATCAACATAATTAGAAGGGGAAAATGAAACCCCCAACAAAGGATAGAAAATCACCTTGATTGGATCATATCCAAGTATAACTCGAAGCAACATAATTTATAAGGGGAAAACAAAACTCCGACAAGGAGGAAACACTAACTTGATCGGATCATATCAAAGTATGATTCTGTAACACCCATTTCTTGAAGAAGGTAGTCCAAGACTTACGGAATCAAAAAATCAGGATTTTTGTAGAAAAACATGACAATAGAGCATTTCCTGTCACCAATCGTCACTAGATATTAACATCAACTAATGATAATGATAGAATTTTTCATATTGAAGGAAAACATGATCATTTAACTAATAATAAAAGAGGAAAAAATGAGTGACCAAAAAGTTATACTTATCTGGCATGGCTCTAGGTTCCACACCTTCGAGCAGGATCTGTGTCATTGGGTTACTAGGTTGGCCTTATCTTATGAGGTTGACACTAGTGGGGTGGTACTTATGTCTATCTGAGAGATGGGTACTACTGCTATTGGGAAGATGCGGGTGTTGGTTCGAGGAGAGGGGCAGCAGTGGATGAATCCGGATGATGGTAGTGTGGAGCTGCTTCGACAGGTGTAGTTGGAGGACATCCCTTAGCCTGCTTTTATGAGGCATCGGATACTAAGGTACTCAAATCCTGATTAATGAAGCGAACTCTACGTGACGTGATGGAATATCTAGTTGCTACACGGGAGGAGCGTTGTTGGATCCTGGCTTCGATTGTCGGGGTGATGCAGCATCTGGGTATGAACCATCTACCTTTTCCTTAGGTAGGTGCTACTATTCTACCCCGATCTCAACCACAAGATGCTAGTCATAATGATGCTATTCTTTCAAGAAAACTACGTGGATACTGATGATGATGATGACGGTACGGAGGACGAGGAGGGTGAGTATGAGAGCAATGATGAGTAAGTCGAGGTTTTTTTATTGTTACTTTGTATTTTGATACTTATCTTTGTTTATTTTGTGGGATGTATTTGATATGTTATATGTATGCTTTGGATTTTTATTTGTATATATGATTTATGCTCTATCATTTGTCTATCCCTAATTCAGCCAATGTACTGGTTTAGTCAAGGCTAAACATAGTTGATGAGGCTATGTTTAGGAGTGACTCAACCTTTACATACTGAACCATCTTGGATAATTATTTTATATATTGCATTTTAGATTTGTATAATTTATTCAAGATTGGTGGTTATTATTATTTTGTAAGCATCAACTATATTTAGGCGTAAGGATAGGCCGGGTAGGAAAAGTCAAAGGACATGACCATTTTGGCATATTGTCGTTCTTAAATCCAGCAACCCAAGATGATAGTTTCAACCTAAGCACCTTTCTGGTATGTAGTCTATCAGTAGGGTAATTAATTGTAGTACTTTTATTTATAACTTTCAGGGAAAAACTAATTGGAGTATGTGTCCTAAGCTATAGTTGTAATTCCTAAAGAAATACTAAGTCACTATAGCATCTAGCTCTGATACCATTTTGTCACACCTTACCTGGCTGCTGGCGGAAATGTTGAGAATTGATAGTACATAGATTTCCCAAATCATAGAGTGCCAATAATAACTATCTATTTAAACAAAAGATTATATGTCTTTAAGTTGATAACATTTTCTTGACATGATCTTTAGTCCATCCTATGAACATATGTGATGTGCACAAAAGTACCCACTAATTTTAATATTTATAACCTAACAAACTTAGACTATCTATGCACTTATAGGCAGTGTACTTAGTCAGATTACAATATAGCTTAGGTAAGTCGGGTGTCGATCACAGGGAACGGTGGATTAATTTAATATATTTGATTATAGGTTACAGGTCACACGAAAATAATAAAGAAAATGGTTTAATAAATCTCAAACTAACAATTAACAACTCTCGATAAACTAACAGGAAAGCAAATCTCTTCAGGTACTTTGATTTAGATAAATTACACCTTAAAAACATAGACTATTGCATACACAAATTCATTTATTCATGTTCACCAATTCCTAAAATGATTAGATTCATGTTCACTATAACTAATCCTTTAGCAAACAAGTCAATTTAAACAGTGATCAGTTGATTAAACTAACATGCTTCCTAGTGTTCAGTTCGTATCAAGCAAGACTTGTAAATATAGTTAATCAAATTACTAATTCAATTTAACCTCTTGTTGATGGTCATCAAACAAGGCTCACATATTAACTTACTTATTCCCAAGTTAATCCTAGTTTCACCATTGTTATTCCTAGACTTATAATCTCGATGGTCATCAAAATCATAAGAGACAAGCAATCAAGCAGATGTTCATACAACTCAATTCACTTAACAATTAACAGAAAATAATCATCATTAATACGTAAGGATCTTTTAAAAAGCTTGGCAAGATAAATTAAACATAAATAAACAATTCAATATAGCAATTAGTCTAATAATCAAAGCTTCATTCAATCATAAACAAAAAGTAAAAGGTTTTTACACCTAAATCAGAAACTAAACACATAATAGTATCACAATGGAATGCTAAACATGGTCATGTTAACAACCCATATGATTACCGACATGTATCCGCTCTCCAATCCTTCCGATCTCCGCTCCCGTTAGCTTAACGGCTTTCCGGCCGCCTCCTAGACCCTCAAAACGGCAACTATGAAGTTTTCTTGTTGCACAAGTCGAAGTGGAATATCATAGATTATTAAAATGGTGGAATGATATGGGGTATTTATAGTTGATGGAGATGGAATTATATGGAATATTAGAGCTGGATTGGAATAAGGAAACTAATGTGGCTTAGGGATTAAGCAAATAAAGATAAGGAAAGTGGTGCTTGGGGAATAAGTAACTTGGAGGGAATTTCCGTCCAGCTTTTATACTTCATCTTCAAGGCCGATTTTGGATAAGATAAGTGTCGAATTAGCCAAAAGTCCCTCTCACATAAGTCGTAGGAAATTTCGTCTAGTTTTCAGAACATTTTGAGTCTCGTCAATTGGACTTGTGAGTCATCAGATATACCCGAAACACTAAAGAGGGGTCAATCTGCCAGCAATATCTTTTTTGCATCTTTTCAGCTCCATTATCTTCCTTTTGCATTCCAACTCCCATTTTTACTATAATTAAATATTTCAAAGTATATTAAGTATATTTTAGTTCTAAATAATAATAATAAAGGCTAAAATATTAAGATATGTTATACATAAATATATATATATATATATAAATACACATATCAATATGCAATTTTTTAAAATGTCAACTTGATGTTGGTGAGTTCATAGGTTTTAAGGTAAAGGTATCATAAGCACTTTTGAAAACTTTTTAGAAATCTTTACAGTTCTTAATTTCTTAGCTTCCTATATTTTATTATATCACCTCCTAGATTATTATCTTTTTAGGAAATTTTATTAATCATTATCTTTTTAGGATATTTTACGAATCCTAAATCACTATCTTTGCAGGATATCAAACAATCCTATCTTATTATCTTTTAGGATATTTTATTAATCCAAATTTACTCTCTTTGCAAGATATCTAACATTCCCATCATATTATCTTTTAGGATATCTAACGATCCTATCTTATTATCTTTTAGGATATCTAACAACCCTAACATATTTTATCTACCAGACTAAGGCGTCCCTAATGGTAGTCGGATCTCTAAGGTGTTTGTAATGTATTACCATCAGCCCCCATAATCGATGTTGTATGACTAATAATTGCCCTGCCACGACGCTTCATCGGATGTCGAATAGTGATTAATAAAAAAGTTATCGTGTCAAGATTGTAGATAACAATCACAAGTTGGGGTGTCAATCCTCGTATATATGTAAAGATACATTCATAGCTCTCACAATATTAATGATTATAGGTACCGGGGAAGCCAAATTTAGTCAAGGCTATTGGATGAACATTAACAGCTCACTAATGCATTAAACTTAGGTATTTTATTTTTTATTATTTATCTTTTATCTTTGATCATTCCTATAATTATCCTAATATAAACACCTTTAATTTTATATTTGATATATATATATATATATATATATATATATATATATATATATATATATATATATATATATATATTTATGGTTAATTTGATAGCTAGATATTTGGGCAGAGTAACGATTAGATACAGTGCATATCCCTATATTTGACCAACATAACTTCTAGGTGTTGTGTTACCCTAGGGATTTGGTCATTATAACATCTAGTTATTATCTCTTCCTAGACCATCGGACATCATAACTATTAGGCATAACATCATAGCTAACAACTAGGCATATTATCTATAGCTACATTATCCTAAAGCTTTAATCTTCATAAAACGATTGATATTTATAGATATAAATACATTTTTATAAGACCATTTGATAAGCATGTATCCCCCCCCCCCCCCAGTAAAACATTTAAAATAGTGAAGTTAGGGCCGTGAATTCACTCTAGTAGCGTATTTCGAAGCATCCAAGCCATTGCATCCGAAGTTTCATGCCTTTGAGAGGATCTATGAAATAGCCTAAGAAGTATATAAAAAGTGTTTAGGAGAGTGCTTGGGATGAGAAAATCAGAGAGTCAACACCTCTATTTATAATGGTTATGTAGGCTGCAAATTTCATGCATGACGTGCACTTGCTTCATGGCTCCATTGAGAGCTTGCCACGTGTCACACTTCTGATGATCGACGTTGCCTGAATCTCGACAAATTTGGGTGTGAGATGTGCATGACAAGCATGGCGCGCACTTGGTGTGCACCTCTAAATCTTTTATAAGAATTCATATCTTTCTTATATGAATCTTGTTTCTTACCCTCTTTATATATTTGTGTAGCTCTCTACTAGTACTACAACATTCCCTAAACTTACGTTGCCAAATTTTGACTTTCATTTTTAACACATATTTTATACTTTTCTAAAAATATTATCTCCTTCATACGAACTCCGTTTGTGACCTTTTTCATTTTAAAGTCCTCATCTCTCGTGTTACAACAATTTTCCTTTTTGTGACGTTAGCTGAAACTCAACCAATTTCTTTATGCTATTTTGACGTTAATAGCGTTATTAACACAATTGATTTTTATCTTTTATAAAATCATTATTCCCCTAATCGGACTCATATTTTTACAAAGATTATATCCTTGGGATCACCTTTTTGTGTACTTTCCAAATACACTAGCCATTTTTAAAAGTGATATAACTATTTGGTCACTCATTTTTTACTCTTTTATTATTAGTTAACTAATCATATTTTCCTTCAATATGAAAAGTTCTGTCATTATCATTGGTTAATGTTAATATCTAGTGACGATTGGTGACATGAAATTCCATATTGTCATATTTTTCTACAAAAATCCTGATTTTTTGATTTCTTAAGTCTTGGACAACCTTCTTCAGGAAACGGGTGTTACAGATTCATACTTTGATATGATCCGATCAAGTTAGTGTTCCCTCCTTGTCGAAGTTTCGTTTTCCGCTTATAAATTATGTTCCTTAGAGTTATACTCGGATATGATCCAATCTAGTTGATGATCGTATGAAGGAGATATGATTTTTAGAAAAATATAAAATACGGGTAAAAAACGGAAGTCAAATTTTGGCCACACGACCTTAAGGAAAGTTGTAGTACTAGTAGAGAGCTACTCAAATATATAAAGAGGGTAAGGAACAAGATTCATATTAGGAAGATATAAATTTTTATAAAAGATTTAGATATGCACACCAAGTGCATTCCATGAACATCGTGCACATCTGAAACCCAGATTCAATGAGATTAGGAGACGTGGACCATTAGAAGTGTGACACGTGATAAGATCTGGATGGAGCCACGAAGCAAGTGAACGTCGCGCTTGAAGTCTACCATCCACATAACCACTATAAATAGTGGTGCTCACTTTCTTATTTTCTCATCCCAAATACTCTCCGAAACACTCTAGACTTCTCAAGCTATTTCGTAAATCCTCTCAATGACGCGAAGCTTCAGATGCAATGGCTTGGATGATACAGAATACGTTAGTAGAGTGAGTCCACGACCCCAGTTTCACTATTTTAAATGTTTTATGTGGCGGGGGGGGGGATACATTCTTATCAAATGGCTTTAAAATAATATATTTACATATATAAATATTAATCTTTTTATAAAGTTTAAAGCTTTAGGATAATGTAGCTATAGATACTATGCCTAGTTGTAAGCTATAAAGTTATGCCTATGAATAATGATGTCCCAAAATCTAGGAAGAGATAATACCTAGATGTTATAATGACCAAATACCTGGGATAACATAGTACCTAGAAGTTATGTTGGTCAAATATATGGATACGCACTATACCTAATCGTTACTCTACCCAAATATCCAATCATCAAATTGACTATAATTAGGGTGTGTGTGTGTGTGTGTATATATATATATATATATATATATATATATATATATATATATATATATAATTATGAGGTCAAAAGATATAATTATCAAATAAAAAAATAAATTAAATATGTTATATTCGGATAATAATAGGAAAGATAAAAGATAAAAGATAAAATATGTAAGGTTAATGCTTTAGTGAGCTATTAATATTCATCCAATAGACTTGATTAAATTTAGCTTCCTTGGTACTTGTAATTGTTAATCTTGTGAGAGCTAGGAAGATATATATAGATCTATATGGGTATTGACACCCCCATCTGCGATTGCTAGCTACAATCCCTACATAATAACTTTCTTATTAATCATTATTTGACATTCGATGAAGCGTCGTGGTGGGGAAATTATTTGTAAAACAACATCAATTTTAGGGGCTCATAGCAATACATTACAAACACCTTAGAGACCCGACTACCATTAGGGACACATTAGAGTTGTAGATAAAATATGTTAGGATTGTTAGATATCCTAAAAGATAATAAGATAGGATCGTTAGATATCCTAAAAGATAATAATATAGGATTGTTACATATCCTACAAAGATAGTAAATTAGGATTAATAAAATATCCTAAAAGATAATAAGATAGGATTGTTAGATATCCTGCAATGATAGTAATTAGGATAAATATAATATCCTAGAAAGATAATAAGATAGGGTTAGCAGAATGTCCTAAAAAGATAATAATCTTGGATGTGATATAATAAAACATAAGAAGCTAAGAAATTAGAACCATAATTTTTTCTAAAAAGTTTTCGAAAAGAGTTTATTATACCTTTACCTCAAAACTTGCAAACTCACCAGCGTCAAGTTAACATTTTCAAAAATCACATGTGTTCCTAGGATGGAGTAAAGATCAAGTCAAGAAAAGGTTATCTGCTTCAAGACATATAAGCTTTCATTTAAATAGATAGTTATTATTGGCGCTCTATGATTTGGGAAATCTATGTATCGTCACTGCTCAACATTTCCACCAGAGGGTAAGTAAGGTGTGACACACACCCTCTGCCATGACGTGGGGCTTAAATGCCCATAACATGACACGATATTAAATGAAATGTGTGTTTTGGAAATACCATGACGTGACATGAAGATGGCCATGTCTTGGCCACCGTTGCAACTCAAACCCTAGATTTTTAAGGTTTCCCTCCTATATAAACACCTTAACTCCCATTCTAGGTCATCTTCTTCAGCCTCCACCTCCCCATCTCGAAACCCTAGCTTGCATGCATGCTTAAGAGTCAATTTCCTTGATTTTGAGCCTTGTTGTTGGGTTTTTGGTGGAGCTTTGTAAGAGGGAAGTTTACTAGGACTCAAGTAAACAAGAAGCAAGTTTGGATCTTGCACTCTCATTAGTTTTCTAAGTTGTTGAAGGTATAAAGTTCATCCCTTGACACCTTTTCTTATAGATTAAAGTTCTAGGTCATATTTGGGTAGCTTTTTGGTCCCTTTCTTGGATGTTCTTGGAGTTTGGAGTGTATGATCCCAATGAAGATGAGAAATGAGGAACTAAGAATCAATGCATAATAGATAAGACACGATCTAAAGTTTAAGCATATTTTTTGTAGATAAAAGAGAAGTAAGAAAGTGTGGAAGCGTGTGCTTTCTTACTACACTAATCTCTCTCTCTCTCTCTCTATCTCTCTCTCTAGAAATACACTAGAAATCTATACAATGGGAGCTCTGTTAAACCTATACATGGTATACTATACAAGTATATAGAGGCAAGCTCAACCCATAACCCATATCACAAAAGGAAAGCCTAAGACACCATCTAATGAAGAGCTTTGCACCCTAACATTCTCCCCCTCAAAGCTTGGAATAGATTACCCAAATTCTATTTCAAAAAAGAGCAACTTCGCAAACAAGACCTCAAGTGTGAAAAATGTAGAAGTAACCAACAAATCTTAAAATCTTCAATGATATTCTAATTTGGGTTTTAGAATGTGATACATTACAATCAAAGCAACAAGAACCAAGAGGCAATTTAAGATCCATGAGTATCGAAAACCCCAGGCAAATTACCCATCCTAGAGCTTAAAAGCACACTCCCAAAATCTTCATTAAAAGCAAACCCTTCATAAAAACAAACCATTTCAGAAAATCGAATCTGAATCATTTCATAATTAACTCCCCCTCAAGTTCACATCGGTCTTCAACCATAAATGACCATTCGCCAGATATGGATATCCAAAAGCTTACAATTTTGAATACCCATATCATAATCTCTCCCCTTTTTATAATCGAAACATGATTATAAAACAATAAGTGAGAATCAGAAAGTACTTAATGTCGATTTGGAAATACACCACCTCGATATGAGACAAAAAAACCCGAAGCAAAAAAACCGGAAAAAATGAAAAAATATGTCACTTCTTCAAATATTTGACTTCCTGGACCACCTTGACTTCAAGAAGAACAAAATCTAATCATGTTGTTGGAATATGTTTTGCAAAAAAAAAAAAAGAATCTTGAAATTCCAAAAAAAAATCTCCAAAAATTGCGAAGATTTTAATGTGTGGGTAAGAATTGTCAATTTTCTGAAAATTTAGGAACAAAATGCTTAAATCTGTTAGCTTATTCCTCAATTTAGATCAGATGCAAAAACAAACACAGTAATAGCTAACTTATGCAAATACCAAACAAATAATGCAAACTACTATCTTCCAAATTGAAATCCTTCTCGACCCAAAATTGAGTTCCATTTACGAAACAACCATATAAACCAAAAGTCTAATGAGAACCAAAAATGAATTTCAACCATATCAATTCGTAAGATTGCTTGTGAGACCCACTACACTTAACTATAATCCACCCATAAAAAGTACCATCTATCAACCATTTCTCCTTCTATCCTCTTTTCATTCGCTATTAAACTTTCGTTATCAGCCTTCAAAGTCCAATTTGGACCTTCGATTGTGACTTCGTGACCACTGGCGAAGCTCCATCCAACTAGTGTATTCCATAAATGAATTCACTCTTCATCAAAGGAACACAATCTAACCAACGTCGGAACATCGTCATCCCTAAGCCATACTTAAAATCAAATTATGACTTTCAAAATTTCCATTGACTATTCTAAATTTACCATTGACAATCGAACCCAATTACTGTAGAAGGAGCATTGAGCCTTCAATGTCCTTCAAACCCATTCAACATCGATTGCTACTTCCTGCTTCGTTGTTTTACCCCCCCCCCCCCCCCCCCCAAAAAAAGAAAATTGACCTTTGATTGGAAAGATATCGTGTAACGAATGAAGTCCAAACTTCACAATCAAAATCAATAACCCATTTCAACTTCCAGTGCACATCGAATTCGATATTGGCATTTTGGTTTCACTTTTCAATTCACAAGAGCTTTCAATAATTTCCCCACAAAGCTTCGATAAGCCAAAATATCAAAGAAATGAAAGATCTAGTATGCTCAAGAATCATATTAAAGTGATATTGCTAATTAACATATGATACTAATTGGTCACACTAACAACAACTTGATACAATTGATTATTTGTTAGAAACTGATTTTAATAAATATTCAATAAACTCTTATAATTAAATTGGAAATTATTTATTTCTAGGAAATAATAATTTTTATTAGAAGGTAGCATTGTATAATTCATATGATATTAATTAATAACTCATGCACAATATTTTGGACTAGATAAATTATTCTATCTTTAACAAAAATGTTAAAGTTTATATTTTATAAACTTGGTTTATAAAATAAAAAAGGTTTCTATTCTTTTTACTCTCTTATTTTCGAAATTATGAGAAAACAAAAGGAAGAAATGCATTTTGATTATTTAAATAAAAAGCATGGCTTGTCTTAAGAAGCATGAGGGACAATCTAGCTAGTAGAAGCATGGTTGCTTAATGGTTAAAGACTCATGAATATTATGCATATTATATGAATGAGAAAAAGGCTTTCATTCTTCACTCTTCATGCATGAAAACCGTAAGTTCCTTGGGTCTTCTCTTTCTCTTTCTTTCTCTCTCTCTCTCTCTCTCTCTCTCTCTCTTTGTTCTTCTCATGGAGATTACGAGCATATTCTTATGCTCTCTTGAAGTTCATATTGATTATGAACTTTAAGCTTAAGAGGTTAAGAGTTTTATACAAAATAACCAGCATTCTACATCAAGTTGAGTCATTTCTGGTGTCTCGTAAGTTCATCATTCTTCATCAAATTCCAAGCCTCCGAAGAGCATCCAAAGAACTACAAAGTTGTTATTTCTTCATATCTTCTTTGGTTGGTGTGATTTAATCTTTCTACAACTAGCAAGATGATTATTGGTGGGTTTAACTTATTTATGTTATTCATAGTTATCAACTCTTCTTTTGCTAAATTTTATGTTTTGTGAAACTAATTCTGAATAAAAATGCAACAAGCAATTTCCATTAACATTGAATTTCATATCCATGAATGGTTTTCAGATCAAACACTGCTTTAACTAAATGCACCGTAAATTGCAACTATTCTTCATTTGTTCATCGTATGTTCTTCAACAAAACTTCTGAATTCTTCAAAAATTCATCAAGATTGTGAATTTACAATTTATTTTTCCGATTTTACTCAATTTAGATTATACAAACCATCAGGAGACTGAATTTATATTTAATCATTAGCAAAATTTAGTTGCTGACTTCATCTCTCGATTAAATGAACACCGACATAAGAAAGATCAAAAATCAAGAACAAAATTTGTTTAATCAAAGATTAATTGAATCAAGAATAGTGTATAGATGAAGAGACTAAGATCAAAGCATCTAAATTGAATATTGAAACTCCTTTTTAAACAAGATCGAGACAAATTGATTCACAGATTAAAGAATCATAAGATAAAATGGGATATATGAACTGGATATATCAATCAGATATATCAATCGATATAAATTTGGGCTCAAAATTATAAATCATTAAGAGCAATAGACAAGAAGTTGGCTTTATTTTGGATCAAATGAATAGTAATAAATTGAGATTTGGCTAAAAAATATATGGAATGAGGAACAGTTATGAATAATTAGATTTTGGCTCAATCAAAAGATAATTGAATCAACAAATTTGGATTTAAAAGCGAATAGATCCAATGGATAAACTCACCAAAAAATTTGAATCTTCGAGTTGGTTACACATAAAATTTGCCATTAGGGATCCTTGATTTTGAATTTTTTTTAAACATTCAAGATTAAGCTCTGATAGTACATGTAAAATCCCAATGAATATGACGAATACGAAATTAAAGAATCAATGCATAATCGATAAAATCCGATTTAAAGTTTGAGGTCAATTTGTATAGATAAAAGACAAGTACAAAAATGAAGAAGTATGTGCTTGCTTACTACACTATTCTTTGTCTCTCTCTGTCTCTCTCTCTCTCTCTCTCTCTAGAACTACACTAGAAATCTATACAATAGGAGCTCTCTCAAACCTATACATGGTATACTGTACAAGTATATATAGGCAAGCTCAACACATAACCCATATTACAAAGGGAAATCCAAAGACACCATCCAATAAAGAGCATTGCAGCCTAACATGAAGGACTCCAGAACTTGTGGGTTTCTTAGGTCTTTGGACTTCTATTGATTGAGAAAAAGGACCATGTTTGGTGTATGCTGGGTCTATGTTAAAGTTACAACCTCATTAAGGACTTAATAGACTTAGAATGCTAGATCTAGCCTTGAAATGGAGTCCTAATGGATAAATTTAGAAACTTTATCCATTAAGTAAGTGTGGAAGAATAGATATGCATCTTTAGTTTCCTCAAGATTTTATGTTCTTTGGTGAGTCCAATGAATCACTTATATATATCTACATAGATCCTTATATTCACTACATGTATTAGTTTTCCCATATGTTTCAAAGCGAAAAATACCCAAACCAAACCAAGATTTTACACTTTGCTAAGTTATAACATCATTTCCTGTGAATTTTTTATTGTCCATATATAGTAGAAGGTTGAAAATAGTGCTCCCACTAGCATTGATATATATATATATATATATATATATATATATATATATATATATATATATATATATATATATGGCTCAACCTTGTTTCTCGAAATTCAAACTCTTGAATTCTATAATGGAACAAAGATTCCAATTGCTTCTACTTGTTTCAAAAAATATATATAGATCACATGTCAGTGAAGACTTGGTATGATAAGCTAAGAGAGGTTCCCCTTTGAGATCTCCCAACCTACCGAACTAAACTAAGAAGCCTTCGTAAAGGATTTCCCTACTGCAACTTTGGTAAAATGCTTGTTTCAGTCCATGAATGTACTTCATAAGCTTAAACATCCGTCATAACTTATCTTGGTATGAATATATGTTTATTCCCATCCATGCTTGTCTTTTTCTTGAAAATCCACTTACACTTAGCGGTTAATTCCAAGTGCTTGATCAATAAAAGTTCAACATACATTGATCGAATCTCGCTCTCCATGTCATCTTTCTATCTTGTACCTTTTAGGGCATGCTAGAGGTTTTGATAGCTGTATCTATCTGTTCGATATATATGCTCAAGAATCATTATCGAATGATGTTGCTAATAACATACGTTCCTACGAGTTGACCCCTTTAACAAGTTAACACATTTTGAATATTTATTATTAATATGATTATTAATAAATAATCATCTCTTCTATTAATTAGAGAATAATTATTGTTTTTGTGAAAATAATAATTAATGTGAGTAAAACGAGTTATTATATCATATAATATGATTTAATAAGCCATATACAAAGTTTTGGATACTTTGGTTAATTTTAGTCATACTAGTAAGTTACCTTCATTTAGTTAGAGTAACTAGATAATAATATTGTCTTTTTCTTTCTTTATCCAATGGACGAAAGTTGTCTAGAAACATAGGAGGTTGCTTGTGAACATCCCTTCCATCTTTTTGCTCTCCATGCTTATAAAATTTAGTTATTAGTTTATATTATTATATTGTGTAGTTTTTGACTTACATGAGATTATACAAAGAGGAGTAATTCTTGCAAAAAGACAAGTTTTTTTTCTCTCTTTTTCCCTCTAAAATCGTAGATTTTCACCTTCTCTCTACATTGGTTCTTTTTGAAGACTAGATGCAAGTATTGAGGATGTAAAGTACTTCTCCTTTAGCTTTTAACTATTTTAAGCACTTAAAGGATTAAGAAGTACTTTATAAAAAATGAGAACTAGCATTCAGAGTTCCTTACTCTTGATGGTGGATAAATTATAGAGAAACTCTATTCTTGAGTTTTTCTATCTTCATCAACTCCCCAGATCCAAGTGGGATCAAAGGCTTCAAAAGTTATCTCTTAAACATCCTATGGTTGTTATCATCTTTCTAGTTCATTTCCTTGGATCCTCTTATTTGTTATGTTAAAATGATCGAAAATAAAATAGTTATTTTTAAAAGTCTTATGTTTTTCGTTAAAATTGTTTTTTCTAGAATAAGATCGTTTTTGTTTATCAAAACCCATCACTATAAAAATAGGTGTATGGCATCCTCTATCAGATATATAAAGAAGAGGTGGAGGTATTTATGTTTCCTCAATAGCTCTTTCAACATAAAAATGAGTATTATGGCTGAATTTAGGTAACTTGTTGATTGACTCTTGAGTTTTATCAAGATCAGTATGGCTCCCACTAGCCCTTTTAGATATCAGCTCCCACTCTTAAAAAAGAAAAATTTTGAGCAACACACACTTTGTTCTCAAAGGGTTTGTTAAACAACTTCCCAAAAAGATTATTTCTATATCCAATGAGATGACACATCTGTATTCTAAGTCCTAGATTGTTAAGTACGTCACGACAAGCATAAACCTCATAATCATAGACTTCCATATGTGCTAGTGAGGAAAGAACCGTACTCCATATCTTATAGAGTGTCTCGTAAACCTTCATAGTTGGTGTAGGACCTAAGTACTTCTTGTAACATTACTCATGGTAAAATCCATGAAATGTTTGTTAAGCATAGCATGACTCATCCAGTGCTAAATAAAACATTAATTTGTTACTCTATGTAACTGTACTTCTTGTGGCATTGTTCTAGGTGGAGATAGCTTTTGAAATGGTTCCACAACTTGTTAGCTAATCAATAAAGTTTTGACTAAGATGATCACTATCCCTATTTTATCTAGGGTGTCTCATCCTTTTCCATGTTGATTCTTAGCTTCATTTCATGAGAAATTTGAACACCTAAAAGGTTTCGAACTTATATTTATTAAATAACATGTTCATACCTTTTGAAGGTAACAAATTTGTTCTTGTTGTGTCTTGTGGTTAATCTGAATGGTCCATTAGTGCGAACTAATTCCAACATATATTCACATCATAAAGTGATGTATTCATCATGTATTTTGATAAAAAAGATTTGTACTTTTCATAAGACTCGTAGTCAAATGATTTCCATAATCATATCAACTAAATACGTAGTAATGAATTTCTCATTTATATGTCTAACACTATGATTTCACCAATACATTTCACCCAAACCTTGTTGACGTAGTCAAATCAGTACATATTATGGTCAATCCGAATGGTCCATTAGCTATACTAATTCTAACGTATATTCGCACTATAACATAGTGCCTTTGTAATATATCTTGACAAATATGACTTGCTTGTGGTCAAATGAATTCCAAAATTCCATACAATTGGGTATTTGGTAATGCAATTCTCATCTATATGTCTAAGAAGATGATCCCACAATAATGCATTGCATTCAAATATTTGAATCAACTTGAACTATTGCTACAATACTAGTTTCATAGATTTCATGACATTCTTTTAACCATGTTAAAACTTTCTACATTTAAATAAGTTGAAACAATCTCATGAAACATAGTATTAAAATTTGAATCATAAGACCATAGACCAAAAATTTGGGGAGACAAAGTCGTCTTTTGATCCTATAAAGTGTAGTAAGGGCTCGGTATTCATTTATAAATTAGACAAAACTTCAAAAATGGTCCCTAGGATTTTCAAAAATATCAAGTTTAGTCCCTAAGTTCAAAAAACCTCACAGATGGTCCCTATGGTTTCAAAACTTTTAACAAATGGTCCTTTTTGCTAACGCCGTTAGCTTTTGGCCATTAAGTGAAGGGCATTTCTATCTTTTCACTACCACAGGGACCATTTATGAAGTTTTTTCTTATTTAAAAAAAAACAATAATAATTGTTTAATATTAACTCTCTCTCTCTCTCTCTCTCTCTCTGAGATCATCACTAGGGTTAAGATCACAACAATGGCCGATAAAATCAATTCCGTGTTTCAATTGGGTCGGAATCTCATGTCAGAACGACAATGTTACTGGAATCAACATTTCAGGGTTTAGGCGAACACGAGCTGGAAGAAAAAACCATCAATTTGCAGTTGATTCACTTGCAAATTTAACTAATTTGGTGTCCTTCAACACTTCTCGATTCACTCTACCTGGTTCAGTCCCTAATGGATCAAGTCTTCAGCTTCAAACGAAGTAGAATGACTTAATCACCGAAAAAACACAGCAACAACCGAGTTGCTGCCTCCCTCGACTTCACCTTCTTCTTTCTTCTATTTCAATGATAAGCCGACCCAACCACCCCCTGATTACCACTGTTCCTAGTTGAAGAAACCCACCATCGCAACAGGTCCTAGTAAGTTTTGTTCAACAAAGAAGAAAGGTAGTCGAGAACCTCCGACTTCCCTCCTGTTTCCTTCTGTTTTCGAATCCCAAGCAAATCCCTCTCTATATCCTTCTTCCTCCATCGAGCTTCAGGTAGAGATTTTCCTGCGAAATCACAAGGTAAAAACCCCTCTTGTTTTTTTTTTCTTGTTGAACCTCCATGAGCATCATCATCATCATCATCATCGAACCCACCACCGAACACCATCCTCCCTCTTCTCTTCCCCTTCGGAACATCCGTGTACGACGATTTAGACACAAAAGCAATCTCTGATAACAAATTTAGATCCAGATGCACGTATGGAGTGGGGGGATTTTAAACCCATATGAAATATTGATCCTGGGTTCGCTTTTTTCTAATTAGATTCGAGCAGATTGCTTTAAATGTGGAGGAAGGTCATACAACGGTCCATGGTTAGAAATTACATATAGCTGGGTGATGGAGTGGCAGTGGTTTTCCATGGGAATACCAATCAAGATATAAGCCATCTAAGCACCTCCAGATCTTGGGTTTTTGGTTTCCAAGTTTTGATTTTGGTTACCAGATGAAGTTGATGCTAATCGTTATCTGGCATAAACGAGAGAGAGAGAGAGAGAGAGAGAGAGAATTATATATTAAAATAATTATTTTTTAGTTTTCTTTTTATTTAAAATAATAGAAAACCTTCATAAATGGTCCCTGGATATTGAAATGACGAAAATGCCCCTTACTTAACGGTAGAAAGCTGACGGAAGGACTAAACATTAAAAGTTTTGAAACCACAGGGACCATCTGTGAGGTTTTTTGAACTTAGGGACTAAACTTGATATTTTTGAAAACCACATGGACCATTTTTGAAGTTTTGTCTATAAATTTTCTCCTCAATGTTTCAATATCCTTACTTCATCTTAGTCAGTACACATTCTTGCAAATATAAGTATGTAATCGTTAGTAAAATACTCAATGGATTGGAAGTAATATTCCAACCGAGTTATGAATTCATATATTATATTGTAGACTAAACATTTACGGGAGAGCGAGTAGTCCTTTGATCATATGGATAGCAGAAGGGGATCGTAATTCATGAATAAATTTATCTTCTCCATGTTTTAGTCTTTCACTTCAGATATATTGGACATGTATGCTTTTGTTGGTCTTTTTCTTATTAGGGAAACAAAGAGCCTATCAGAACATGTCTCATAATAAGCCTTCCATTTTTTATTGGTCTTTGTGACTAGATTAGGTATACCAACATTAACTGCCTACCACCCATGGGAAACTAGCTTTCTTCTTCTTAACACTTTCATTCATGATATCGAATATGGGGGTATGATTGGCCATGTTAGTTCCAAATGGCCCTTAACATTCTATGCAAGTCCTTCATGGATATTTCAAAGTTGTTAATATCAAAATCACAATGAACTTATTATATGTACATGTCAGCTAGTTGATTAGCCGTTATCGATTCCATTTTTTATTGGTCTTTGTGACTAGATTAGGTATACCAACATTAACTGCCTACCACCCATGGGAAACTAGCTTTCTTCTTCTTAACACTTTCATTCATGATATCGAATATGGGGGTATGATTGGCCATGTTAGTTCCAAATGGCCCTTAACATTCTATGCAAGTCCTTCATGGATATTTCAAAGTTGTTAATATCAAAATCACAATGAACTTATTATATGTACATGTCAGCTAGTTGATTAGCCGTTATCGATTCGTAACTCGGTGAAATTCCATTTTACTTGAATATGTCTGTATACAATGTATACTGGAGAACTGCTCCTTCTTAAAATTTAGAATGAAATGGTTGAAAGAACATTAGGAAGAGATTTTATCTAATGCATAATCTTCCTTTTCGTATATTAGAACTATTCTAAAACTACAAATTTGGACAATATTGATTAGTCCTTTCATCTTATCCATTTAGAGCTTTTATACTGGATTTTAGTAGATAAAATTATAGACATCATTCAATATTATTTCCACTCTAGTTTTCTTTATTTTCCCTTATTAACAATCACCCAATTTATTTAAATATGCCTAGGATCCATATTTCACTCCATGAGGTGAAAGGCGATGTCGTAATCATACCAAGAAGCAAGTTAGGTAGGCAATACTATTTGCCGACATCAATCAGTATGAAACTCCTATATCTTTTGATAATCATTGAATATTAATGGAATTTTAATCTTAGATAATGCTTATCTCAATTCACTAAGAGGGAAATCCTAGATCATATAACAGATGGTGAATCAACCATGCGCAAGCCACATGATCCTTGATTCAAATTACTCCCACATTGACATGTCGGTAAACCACACACACTATGTTAACAAAATTAATTCTTATGAGTGTCACATCAATTTGAACTATACTCTCACATTGACATGCAAGTAAACCACCCATGCTCCATCTACAAAATATAAAGAAAATGTGTGTTTTCCATGGGTAGCACATGTGTGACAACCCGAAACTTTCTATCCTGTACAGTCAAGCACTTAATTTAAAGTCAAACTCACTTCTGCTAATTTTTAGCAGATTAGGAGTCACTTTGGGTGTTTAATCTTAAATACATCAGAGGTAATTATAGGAAGTACACTCTAGAGTTAAATGTGCAACACTTAAAGTCTCAAAACTCCAAGAGTTTGGAGTTTACGGCCATAAAATGGAGTTTACGGCCGTAAACTCCAGGGTATATATATATATATATATATATATATATATATATATATATATATATATATATATGCCTTAGTCATTTTTCTTCATTTCTACCTTCTAGCTAGAGAAATCCGATTTCTCTCCCAAGGATCTTCAAGTTTCTCTTCAAATCTTCACATAAGTAAGCAATCACTTCCCTCCTAGTGTTGATTTCATCCTTACTAAATGATTCACCTTTGAATCCACGCAAAATTTCATCATTTATGCTTAGATCTTCAAGATCCTCAAGAACACCAAGAACACTTGTGTGTTTTGGCCAAAAACTCCTCTTCTTAGCCCTCAAACTGTAAGTCCTTACCTCCCTTTCATGCTTATGTGTTAGTATAATGAGTTAGGGGCTTGAAAACATCATAAATCTAGCAATGAACGGAGTTTATGGCCAATCTCCCTTGGCCGTAAACTTTATTAGAGGGTACATAGATGCCCTAACCTCCTTCTTAAGGCTTGAGACTTGACCAAGAACACCTTCCCTTTGAACCTAGGACTTCAAACTAAAAAATAGTGGGAGTTTCCATGGGTTTACAGCCGTAAACCCACAAGGGCCATAAACCCTAGGCCGTAAACTCCTTAGGGTTTGGTCCTTGGTCCGTAAACTCTAAAGGAGTTGGTCCTTGGGTCGTGACTCAATGGTAGACCCCTACAACCCTTAGAAGCAACCATTTAGTACTTATAACACTTGAATCAAAGTGTTTTCCATGATCTAGGGTATTTATACTTGTTTAATTACTGTTATAGTCACTAATTATATACATACATATGTCTTTATATGTTAATAGGATCATTGTGTGTGTTCAAGTCTTCACTTGATACCTAGCACCTTGTCCAACACTTCCATCCAATCCACTCAGTACAGGTGATTTCATACCCCTTAATTAACCTTTTAAATGTTTTTAAATGCTTTTATGGGGGGAAATACAAGTTGAATCATACTAGTTATTATATCAATCACATGTGATTAATAACTAGTACACAAATGGATTTACTACACTTTTAGCTATTTTACTAAGCATACTACTTCAAAATGACTTTCTCAAACGTTTTTACATGTTAAACTCTTTATTAAACTGTCTTACATACTATTTCATTGCTTTCAAACTTTGTTACAACTGTGTTTCAAACGAAAGATTTCTTATACTCTAAATTGTTTATGTCAAACAAACTGCTTTTAAACTGTTTTATAAATAGACATCAAGTCATAAATTCTTATTATTAAACTTTTAAAATGTTTTACAAAACTTCTTTTAAACTTTTATATTGTCAAATGCATGCATATATATGTATAGTTATATAAGTAATGTTTAAAGGACTTAGGACTGCTAACTCGCTTTAATTCCTTTTCCTTGTTTGGATGTGGCCTTAGGGTATTGGTTATTTTTCCGAATGTTGTCTAAATATTAGTTATATATTATGTATACATATATAGACATAAAACTTCTATCGGTCAGTTCAGTACCTTTGGGTAGCAAAGGCATACTTTCATTCATATACGTACATTACTAGTAACTATAATAGGTATAGTTAGGAGATACTATTTACTATTCCTAGTATAAGGAATCACACTAAGAGTCAGTTCATACATGAGTCAATACACAATGTAAACAATACATACACTACACTAAAACAATACACTACACTAAAACAATACACTATACTAATACATACAGTACTCTAATACATACACTACTCTAATACATACACTACACTATACAATTGAACGTACTATATGAAGAGACACTATTACACACTAAATGAAGAGAAACTACTACGTACTATATGAAGAGACACTTTTACACACTATATGAAGAGACACTACTACATACGGTATGAAGAGATACCACGACTCACTACGGACTGACCATCCTACCCCTGGATGCTAGCTACAGCAGGTGTGATCGTCTACGGATGTTCTCGGTTGTACTGTTCGACGATTTACCGTGTTGTGTTTATCCTAGACAAATGGATATGGTTTCAAGGATTATACAATTTTCCTTACTACCTTTATTTTGTGACACGCTCACATAAACGATGAGGTAGAATATATTTTGATAATATTTCAAATGAATATGTTATTTTCCTTATTACCTTTATTTTAGGATACATTCACATAAATGATGAGGTAGACTACGTTTTAATAATAATAGTTATACAAGGGAAAACCGTCATTCTTAGAAAGAAGCAAACCTTCAAAACAGTCAGGTCATGGTAGAAGACTAATTCTTATACTAATAGGAAATATAGGATTTTCTAGGGTTTGCATAGTTATACAAACTTTTTCATCAAACAATTACAAGTATTTTCCTTACAGTTTTAAAAATTAATGACACTAACATACTTATGAACTCACCAACTTTATGCTGATAAACTCTTTCAATATAACTTGTATTCTCAGGTCACCAGTAGACAGGTACGATGACCAGGTTTTGAGAAGACAGAGCAGTCAAGACTCGTCTTTTATTTTAATTATTTATTATGATGTCTTATTCTATGAAAGAACACACATGTATTAAAATATTACAATTAATGCAATGGATGATGTTGTTGCTTGTTTACTACTTTGCACTGTTGTGATACCTTACATGACGTCCTCCACCCCAGAACGTTTCCGTCGATCTTGGTTTTGGGGTGTGACAGATTGGTATCAGAGCATTGTTTATAGTGAATTGAGTATATCAACCCATAAAAGATATACAGACTATAAATACAATGGGATTAAAATACTCTGACCAAGATTTTATACTTTTAAATAATAAAATATTTAAGTAAGTATACATACCTGTATTCATACTAAAATCAATGTCACAATGACAAAAACAAAAGTATTACGATTGTTGAATATCACAAGTAAGCTCAGGGATGTATGGTCTGTCCTGGCTTGGCATAGCCTGATCAACTATGCTGGTCCAAGGAATGATTATCATATGCCCAAGAATAGTTGTGATATGGCAGCAAGTCTAAAAACTTACCAACACTACCGCACTGAAAACATTAGGAGTATTATGTAATACCGTAATTGCTTATCTGAGAACTAAAGATCTTCATTAGTAGGTCAATAGTTGCTAAGTGGATACACTAAGGTAATATGTAACTAGGATGTCATAGACTTAGAATCTGTGAATTTTTGCTTTACCCCCTGTTCCTTGTGAATTTGGAGTTAGGGTCACTTATTCGAAGGCCTATCCTGTTTTGATTACATATAACTGGTATGCACTTAACAAATATTGAGGTAACTGATGAAGATTATCTTATAATTACCTAGTTAGTACGTCTAATAATTATTTCTTTATCCCAATTCTCGCGTAGATAACATGGCTGGACCCCATCCCCACGGTGACCCGTACTTCCCGAACGAAGGCAATGTTGGATGGTTTGGAGAAGAGCCAGAAGATGATCATTCAATCCCTTTGGATGATCACCATGCTGAAGGCCTTTCAGATAGTGCTAAATCTGAGGCTGAGGTTATAACCTACCCCCAGTTACTCCCATTCCAAATCCTAACCCACGTCCGGCTTTTCAAGGCCCGACGCCTCCTTGGGTAGAATGCTTGGAGACATGGAGTGATGAGCAAGATCAACCTATGCCGTTTAATGGAGACCGAAGCTTCTATAACTTAATCGAAGGAGGCACAGCAGATAGAGTTCTGCCAATCCTGATCCGTAGAGTTTCCCGAAACGAAATTCAGGGCATGACAACTCTCCATCGTATCGCAAAGGTTGATGCCAATGCGGGAATGCATACGATTTGCACCATTCACCTTGAAAATGCTCGTGAAAGATCTGAGAGAGACCACGAGACTTTGCTGCAAGCACTAGCTGAAACTCGAGCCGAAGTCATAGAGCTCCGAGTATGCCAAAGGGTGTATGAAAGATACCTGCTTGAAATGGAACATCAACTGGCTGAACTGAGGGATCACCAGAGGGATGACCGTCACCCGTAGGAGATGCTTTATTTTCCTTCCTTGTCATAAGGAATCGTTTTCCTGTCTATCTCCTATGTAGTACTTTTCTATGTAACTACCTCAGTACCATAAGTACTTTTAATTAGGCATTTATGCTGTCAAAACTTTTCTACTCTGGATATGATGTAAGACCTTCTACAAGTTAAATTTTTCCCAAACTTATTACATCATAAATATCAATGACATTGACAGTCGGCTAATTTCTGTGTCAATCTTTGTACAAATACTTTCCTCATACTATCGTTAGAATTCTATCTGAAACTCACTCTAGTCAAGTAATCGGACTATGGTGATTTAGCTCCGGGATCATTTCCAAATCTCTTTCAAAAGTTGGATCATGTTATCCACCAACCAATGATACCCTAGTTTGAACAACAAACGTCCTGTGACCACTCTATGAACTTACTTCTACTCTTTACTAGGACTGCATCATAGGGATGTAGGTCAAACCCTTGAGAGCTTACTCCTACTCTTTACATAAATGATCGGAATACATCTAGGTTCAATGGTAATCACTCACGAACTCCTTTCTTTCGTATAACAGAATCATGTCGGCAACCAGAGATAGTCATTCGAGCAACGAAACACCTATCCTTCATATCGACACCGCTACATTCAAATCCGCGGTAACAGCTGACGTGGCTGCTGTTCTTGCAAACCTCAGCTCTGGCAATGCAAACAAGGCTGGAAAGGGGGTTGACAATTCCGATCGTTGTATCAATCCGGGAAGCCAACAATGATAACAATCACAGACTTGCAAAGCCGTAAAAATGAGAATAGGAAACGAAAGCGTCAAGCCCAAAGGAGCGCAAGTGATCCCAAAGACTTGCCATGCAACAACAACAAGTGGCAACCCCTGCCACTTCAGCCTCGATCAAACCATACGATGGAAAACTCCAGAAGTGTAACAAGTGTAGCTTTCATCA
Source organism: Lactuca serriola (assembly GCF_051521515.1). NCBI lineage: Eukaryota > Viridiplantae > Streptophyta > Magnoliopsida > Asterales > Asteraceae > Lactuca > Lactuca serriola. Next base: position 305,505,861 of record NC_136411.1, read on the forward strand.
AAATGGAGTTTGCCGTAAATTGCAATGCAGAAACTGCAACCGAATAGGGCACACTACTCGTGTCTATAGAGCGCCTACACCAACCATATTCTAGACCACTAACATCGGGGTTGGCCTAGCATGCTATGGTTGTGGTGAAACCGAACACTATAAAAGGAATTGTCCAAAAGGGAAGAACAACGAAAGCACTCATGTGCAATTAACTCCGACCCGACACATCACCTCCACCACTGATGCTGGTACTAGCCAGATATGTCACCTATGTGGTGAGATAGGAAACCTCAAGAAGGATTGTCCAATAACAAAGAACTCTGGTGCAGACGGGAATATACTAAGGATCACTACCGGAGGAGAGACTACTCCGGACCCACGTTGAAATAACTAGGGCATGTCGTTGTAATAGACTCATAAACTGTTAAAAACTAGTGCAACCCGAGTCTTATCTTTTGCAAGATTCCGTCAGTCAAGGGGCTCTCGTGCTGCGTATACTTGCTTTTTGTAGTATACCCTATTCGCCGCAGTAGTCTTGTAGTTAATCTAAAGTACTGAAACTCTGTTAAAAGTTGCACTGTTGTGTTTTGTCTTTAATGCCTTTATGATCAAGTCTAATGCCCTTACTTCCAAAGTGAGTCCGATATTATCATATAACTTGAGTCAATTCGATCCCCACAATACCGGTTTCGTGCGTAAAACTCTTTCTCCGTAATTGCCTTTCTAGCGAAGCCGTCATTCCTGAACTCCGAGGTACTCATGCGTAGAGTACCCTATGTTTCATGTCCTTCCCGAAGAAACCTCGGGAAACCTCCCCCGAATACCACTCGTACAGTACGTCAAGTTCTATCCGAAGACGCGTACGGTTGATCTATCACTGAGAAATGTATATGCAAGGGTAGTATATAATCAAGGTTCTACATGTTTAGAATTGATGATCCCGCTTTAACTTCTTTTCCTTGTTTGGATGTGAACTAAAAGAAGAATCATTTATTCGACTACCTTTTCAATCTTAATTATACACGACTCGTATACGTGAGACTGTGATTGATGAACCAGATATGACTTCCGATATGAACTTCAGGACGGAGACTGCTTAAGACTACGAGTGATCGTACTGCCATGCGAATAAACTTAGAATCCAATCAAATGCCTTCTCGTTGAGCGGGGACAATGATACAGATAGAATAGAAGCACCTACCCTATTCCCTACTTCATGAGTAATCGTACTTTCTTTTGGATCTTCCCAATATCTTTCCAGAAGAATTCCCAAGATTACCTCCATAAGGTCAAGGTCAACTTCGGAAATCAAATTAGTTGCAGGGGCTACCCCTATAACCGAATCGCCCTATAGTCTAGCACCTACATATATGCAAGAACTGTTCGGTCAACTTAACGAACTGCTCAGCAAAGGCTTTGTAAGACCAAGCTTCTCACCCTGGAGTACTCCAGTCTGGTTCGTCAAGAAGAAAGACATATTGTTTAGTATACGCATCGACTACAAAGACCTCGACAAGATTTCCATTAGGAATCATTACCCTCTGCCTTGCATAGATGGATCTGAGATCCGAGTATCACCGGTCACGAGTGTTAGAGGTGGATGTCCCGAGGACAGCCTTCCGAACACGATACAGACGCTACGATTTCGTAGTGATACCTCTTGGATAAGACCAATGCGACCGCAATATTCATGGACATAATGAATAGGGTATGTCGTCCTTACTTGGATCAGTTCGTCATTGTCTTCATAGATGACATACTTATCTACCCTCGTAGTAAGAAAGAGCATAGAAAGCATCTACGACAGATCTGGGAAATGTTACGACCAGAGAAGCTCTACGCGAAGTTCTCTAAATGCGAGTTTTGGATTCAAAGAGTCGAGTTCCTAAGGCACACTATTAGTGAAGTGGGAATTCATGAGGACCCTTCCAAGATCAAAACCGTTGAGAACTGGTCAGCACCGAAGACGCCTACAGAAATTCGCAAATTTCTAAGCTATGCTGACCATAGAAGGAAACCTTTGGAACTCCAAGAGGGGACCATGTTTCCTTTGAAAGTCTCACCTTGGAAAGGATTGATACGCTTCGGAAAGTGTAGAAGGCTAAATCCGAGATACATAGGGCCTTTCAAGACTCTTCCTAGAATCGGCCCTGTAACTTACAAATTCAACCTACTGGCAAACTTAGCAACGTACATTCTACTTGCCACCCCTCGAACTTGAAAAGGTGCCTTTCCGTCAGGACTCTTGTAATCCCACTCGACGAGATCGAGATCAATGAGAGCCTCACCTTCATGGAAGAAACGTAGTGACCATGGCCTAAGGGGTCAAGCAGACGAAGCAAAGCCGCATCCCATTAGTGAAGGTTCGCTGGAACGCCAAACGAGAACCTGAATTCACTTGGGAGCACGAGGATCAATCGAAACTGAAGTATCCTCATCTCTTTACTTGATTATTTGTTACTACTTCCATGCTTAAACTCTAATTTTGGGACCAAATTCCCTCTAACGGGGGGATGATGTGACAACCCGAAATTTTCTATCATGTACAGTCAAGAACTTCATTTAAAGTCAAACTCACTTCTGCTAATTTTTAGCAGATTTGGAGTCAGTTTGGGTGTTTTAATCTTAAATACATCAGAGGTAATTATAGGATTATACTCTATAGTTAAATGTGCAACACTTAAAGTCTCAAAACTCCAAGAGTTTGGAGTTTACGGCCATAAAATGGAGTTTACGGCCATAAAATGGAGTTTACCAGGGTATATATACGCCTTAGTCATTTTTCTTCATTTCTACCACTTCTTGCTAGAGAAATCCGATTTCTCTCCCAAGGATCTTCAAGTTTCTCTTCAAATCTTCACATAAGTAAGCAATCTCTTCCCTCCTAGTGTTGATTTCATTCCTCCTACATGATTCACCTTTGAATCCACCCAAAAATTCATCATTTATGCTTAGATCTTCAAGATCCTCAAGAACACCAAGAACACTTGTGTGTTTTGGCCGAAAACTCCACTTCTTAGCCCTCAAACTGTAAGTCCTTACCTCCCTTTCATGCTTATGTGTTAGTATAATGAGTTAGGGGCTTGAAAACATCATAAATAAAGCAATCAAGGGAGTTTACGGCCAAGGCAATCTCCCTTGGCCGTAAACTCTATTAGAAGGTACATAGATGCCCTAACCTCATTCCTAAGGCCAGATACTTGACCAAGAACACCTTCCCTTTGAACCTAGGACTTCAAATTACAAAATAGTGGGAGTTGCCATGGGTTTATGACCATAAACCCACAAGGGTCGTAAACCCTAGGCCGTAAACCCTAGGCCGTAAACTCCTTAGGGTTTGGTCCTTGGGCCGTAAACTCCAACGAAGTTGGTTCTTGGGTCGTGAACTTAATGGTACACCCCTATAACCCTTAGATGCAACCCTTTAGTACTTATAATACTTGAATCAAAGTGTTTTCCATGATCTAGGGTGTTTATACTTGTCTAATTAGTGTTATAGTCACTAATTATATACATACATATATATATATATATATATATATATATATATATATATATATGTCTTTATATGTTAATAGGATCATTGTGTGTGTTCAAGTCTTCACTTGACACCTAGCACCTTGTCTAACACTTCCATCCAATCTACTCACTACAGGTGAGTTCATACCCCTTATTTAACCTTTTAAATGCTTTTAAATGCTTTTATGGGGAGGGGGATACAAGTTGAATCATACTAGTTATTATATCAATCACATGTGATTAATAACTAGTACACAAATGGATTTACTACACTTTTAGCTATTTTACAAAGCATACTACTACAAAATGATTTTCTCAAACGTTTTTACATGTTAAACTCTTTATCAAACTGTCTTATATACTATATCCTTCATTTCAAACTCTGTTACAACTGTGTTTTAAACAAAGGATTTCTTATAATCTAAATTGTTTATGTCAAACATACTGCTTTTAAACCGTTTTATAAATTGACATCAAGTCATATATTCTTATTATTAAACTTTTAAAATGTTTTACAAAACATCTTTTAAACTTTTATATTGTCAAATGCATGCCTATATATGTATAGTTATATAAGTAATGTTTAAAGGTCTTAGGACTGCTAACTCGCTTTAATTCCTTTTCCTTGTTTGGATGTGGCCTTAGGGTATCGGTTATTTTTCCGAATGTCGTCTAAATATTAGTTATATATTATGTATACATAAATAAACATAAAAGTTCTATTAGTCAGTTCAGTACCTTTGGGTAGCAAAGGCACACTTTCATTCATATACGTACATTACTAGTAACTATAATAGGTATAGTTAGGAGATACTATTTACTATTCTTAGTACAAGGAATCACACTAAGAGTCAGTTCATACATGAGTCAACACATACTATAAACAATATATACACTACACTAATACATACACTACACTAAAGAATACACTACACTAATACATACACTACTCTAATACATACACTATTCTAATACATACACTACACTATACAATTGAACGTACTATATGAAGAGACACTAGTACACACTATATGAAGAGACGCTACTACGTACTATATAAAGAGACACTATTACACACTATATGAAGAGACACTACTACATACGGTATGAAGAGATACCACTACTCACTACGGACTGACCATCCTACCCCTGGCTGCTAGCTACAGCAGGTGTGTTCATCTACGGATGTTCTCGGGTGTACTGTTCGGTGATTTACCGCACAATGTTTATCCTAGACAAATGGATACAATTTCAAGGATTATACAATTTTCCTTACTACCTTTATTTTGTGACACGTTCACATAAACGATGAGGTAGAATATATTTTGATACAATTTCAAATGAATATATTATTTTCCTTTTTGTGATACATTCACATAAACGATGAGGTAAACTATGTTTTAATAATAATAGTTATACAAGGGAAAACCGTCATTCGTATAAAGAAGCAAACCTTCAAAACAGTTGGGTCTTGGTAGAAGACTACTTTTTATACTAATAGAAAATACAGGATTTTCTAGGGTTTTCATACTTATACAAACTTTTTCATCAAACAATTACAAGTCTTTTCCTTACAGTTTTACAAATCAATGACACTAAACAATTACAAGTGTTTTCCTTACAGTCTTACAAATTAATGACACTAACATACTTATGAACTCACCAGCTTTATGCTGATAAACTCTTTCAAAATAACTTGTATTCTGAGGTCACCAGTAGACAGGTACGATGACCAGGTTTTGAGAAGACAGAGCAGTCAAGACTCGTCTTTTATTTTGATTATTTATTATGGTGTCTTATTCTATGAAAAAACAAACATGTATTAAAATATTACTATTAATGCAATGGATGATGTTTTTGCTTGTTTACTACTTTGCACTGTTGTGATACTTTACATGACGTCCTCCACCCCCAGAACGTTTCCGCCGTTCTTGGTTTTGGGGTGTGACAATATGATTCACGTTTTTAATTATCTAAAGTGTGATGTTGTTTTAAAAGTTTAAGATAATCCTTTTAACTTGAACTAAACCCTATCAAACCCTTTCGGTAACTCCACTCTCAAAATACAAAGAGGTGGCATGGGTGGTAAGAAATGAGTTTAAAAACTGATTTCGTTGTTTTAATACATTTAACATCTCTTATATATATATATATATATATATATATATATATATATATATATATATATATACACACACACACACACACACACACACATAAACATAAACCCTAGTAACCCTAAAAAATATTTAGAACCGACATAAATTCATAAAAATACTTTGAGATATCTATTTCTTTTTACTTTATAAACATTAAAACTGCATATATATATATATATATATATATATATATATATATATATATATATATATATATATATATATATATATATATATATATATATATATATAGGAGTAGGATCAAATGAGAATACCAAAAAGGTTGAGAACGCGAGAACAAAGTATATTCATTTGTAATTCCATTTATTCATTTGTGGAGAAATGATAAATTTTTACGCCTTTAATTTCAATTGAAGAGAAAAAGTATATTCATGTTGATTGCGCGTAAAAAATTATCATTTCTCCACAAATGAATACATGAAATCACAACTGAATATACCTGTTCTCGCGTTCTCAACCTTTTTGGTGTTCTCATTTGATCCTTTCCCTATATATATATATATATATATATATATATATATATATATATATATATATATATATATAACTCAAAGTATATCTAATATGTATTCTATTAGTTTTAAATGATTTGAAGGGTTTCTCGAGAGTGTATATATATATATATATATATATATATATATATATATATATATATATATATATATATATAAAAGGATGGGTTTAATAGAGAACCAATATGGGTGGAGGAACCAAGGAACCTATTAAGATGGTTGGATCAAAAAATTAACAACCATTGGATTTGAGGTGTAAAAGTATGAAAAACAATAGCGTGCAACTGATTATAACCAAACACATAAATTAAGGGGGCCTTTTCGTCCAACTAAAACTTATTAACTCTCATTGTTAATTAATGACATTGGTTCATCAGTTTCGTATTACTGAAATCGATTTTACCCTCTCATTGAAAGCGATCTTTTACTCCACCGACGACATTGATTTCAAACGAATCTACGGTAACGATTCATTCAATATCCACAATGAATCTTCCCAAAAAGTTTGTCAAAATGAATCTAGAAGGTATATTTGACTGCTATTCACTTTCGATTAACTCATTTAATCCATTTTCAACATTATATTTTTTTCGATTGATAAATTTCAAAAAGACAAATCTAAACTATCTGTTACATTATGTATTCGATGAATTTGTTAATACACTATTGTATTAACAAAATCGTTTTAGACTGATTTGAAACCCTCGGATGATGAACTTTTAATAATTTGTATATATAACGAAAACCTAATGATTTAAATTTCTTGAAATCGATACAGAAATCATGAATATCTATATTACAAACTGAAATTTCCTAAAACTTTGTGAATCTAACTCGAATATGAGTTTATTAAGTAAATCGAAACCCTAATTTTATGAACTTTTGAGAATTCGTATAATTACCAAAAACCTAATGATATAAATTTCTTCAAATCGATACATAAATCATGAATATCTAAATTACAAAGCGTAACTTCCTAAAAACTTTGTGAATCTAACTGGTTTCTGAATTTATTTGTTAAACTAAAAACTAATTTCACATTTTGAATTCACCGTGTGCTTTGTGATTTACATTTGATTATTTTGAAAGGATTCAACGTTTCTGAGTATTACATTATTTGACAATTCACAAAGTGAATCATGATTATATATCAATTTAACATATCATTTATTCAAATTGTGAATTCACACGGTGATTTATCATTTACATTTGAATTTTTCATCTTGTGAAATTCACATTGTGTATATATATTTAATTGATATTGTATCTCTTATTGTGCTTCTTATTGTAAATTTATAAAGAGTTGCATTGGTAATGTTTTGATTCAAACTGAATTCACAAGGTGAATAAATATTATGTTAAATTCATTTGTATCCTTATTCACATTGTGAAATATATTAATAAATCATAACTTTCATACCATGATATTGATGTTCGAATTAATTTGCTAATCAAAAACAGGAAATGAAGAAAAGATTAGTGAAAAAAAGGATAATAAGAGAAAAATGAAATTGACAAGAATTCTAAAAGATGTTCTACCTTCAACTACAAGTGAAAAAATCGAAGATATTCAAGATAAAAAAAGGTTAGAACATTCGATTCAGATTAAAATAACTAATTATCTAAGCATATACTACACACTTATTAAAAAAACTAATTCACAATGTGAATCTTTGATGTGTATCTCACATTCACATAGATTCACAATGTGAATATCTTAAAAACATTTTTTTTTGCAAGTTGATCAACACTTTTGTTTGTATTCACTATGCACAAAGTAATTGTAAAAATTCACCATGTGTATGTGTACATCACTTGGTTAACCTCAAACCCTTTTGCTGTTAAATGCATAAATTAACAATGTGAATCTTGATTATGTATCTCACATTGACACATATTCACAATGTGAATCTCTTAAAAATATTTTTTTTGCAAGTTGATCAACACTTTTGTTTGTATTCACTATTCACAAAGTAATTGTAAAAATTCACCATGTGTATGTGTACGTCACTTGGTGAACCTAAATTTTTTTGCTGTTAAATGCACAACTTCACAATGTGCATCTTGATTGTGTATCTCACATTCACCCATATTCACAATGTGAATATCTTAAAAACATTTTTTTGCAAGTTGATCAACACTTTTGTTTGTATTCACTATGCACAAAGTAATTGTAAAAATTCATCATCTGTATGTGTACATCACTTGGTGAACCTCAAACCCTTTTGCTGTTAAATGCATAAATTCTAAATGTGAATCTTGGATGTGTATCTCATATTCACACAGATTCACAATGTGAATCTGTTATGTAAATCTGTCAATTTTTTTTGCAAGTTAATCAACACTTTTGTTGGTATTCACTATGCACAAAGTAATTGTAAAAATTCACCATGTGTATGTGTATATCAGTTGGTGAACCTCAAAATGTTTTGTTGTTAAATGCATAAATTCACAATGTGAATCTTGGATGTACATAACACATTCATACAGATTCACAATTTGAATATGTTAAAAAGATGTTTTTTTTTGCAAGTTGATCAACACTTTTGTCTGTATTCACTATGCAAAAAATAATTGTAAAAATTCACCATGTGTATGTGTACATCACTTGGTGAACCTCAAACTCTTTTGCTGTTAAATGCATAAACTCACAATGTGAATCTTGATTGTGTATCTCACATTCACACATATTCACAATGTGAATCTCTTAAAAACATTTTTTTTACAAGTTGATCAACACTTTTTTTTGTATTCACTATGCACAAAGTAATTGTAAAAATTCACCATGTGTATGTGTACATCACTTAGTGAACCTCAAACTCTTTTGCTGTTAAATGCATAAATTCACAATGTGAATCTTGGATGTGTATCTCACATTCACACAGATTCACAATGTGAATCTGTTAATTTTTTTTTTGCAAGTTAATCAAAAGTTTTGTTTTTATTCACTATGAACAAAATAATTGTAAAAATTCACCATGTGTATGTGTAAATCACTTGGTGAACCTCAAACTGTTTTACTGTTAAATGCATAAATTCACAATGTGAATCTCGGATGCATATCTCACATTCACATAGATTCACAATGTGAATATGTTATGTTAATCTATCAATTTTTTTTTGCAAGTTGATCAACACTTTTTTTTGTATTCGCTATACACAAAGTAATTGTAAATATTCACCATGTGTATGTGTATATCACTTGGTGAACCTCAAAATGTTTTGCTGTTAAAGGCATAAATTCACAATGTGAATCTTGGATGTATATAACACATTCACACAGATTCATAATTTGAATGTGTTAAAACATGTGTTTTTTGCAAGTTGATCAACACTTTTGTTTGTATTCACTATGCACAAAATAATTGTAAAAATTCACCATGTGTATGTGTACATCACTTGGTGAACCTCAAACTCTTTTGTTGTTAAATGCATAAATTCACAATGTGAATCTTGGATATAGCTCATAGCCTAACAGATTCACAGTGTGAATTTCTAAAAAGTTTTTGCAATTTGATCATCATATGTTCAATTTTATATTGTTTGACATGTATTTCATAATACTACTTATATTTTGACAATCATATTAAAAATTTCACATTATCTAGTTGAAGGTTCAAAAAAATACACCAAAACCACAACAAGGAGAACCGTGGTGGAAATAGTTAATAAATTAAGAAAAAATGAAGATGAAAAGACTGTTGATGAAAATGTTGAAAAAGAAAAAAGGTTAGAAGGTGATGCGATTCAAAAAAAGCAAACAAAAAAAATTGATGAAGCAAGATGAATCTGTTTTGAAGACACTTGAAAAGAAAACAACACAAGGTTAGTATTTATAAAATTATAATTTACTATAATGTATAAAATCAATTATCTTTAATTTTTTTTTAAATGAACAGAAATCAGACAAAGTCCAAGATTACAAAAAACAAAAACGAAAAAGTCGATGAAGCAAGACAAATATGTTTTCAAGACGCTTGAAAAGAAAACAACTTAAGGTTTGTATTTATAAAATTATAATTGAATTTGATATTATAAAATTAATTCTTATTGATTTTGTTAAAAACATGAACATAAATCAGACAGAGTCCAAGACTTAAAAATGATTGAATACAAAAAATCTGTGACTCCTATTAAAGTTGGTGATAGCCTTGTAAAGAAAGAATCTAATGAAAAAATAACAGGTTTGTTTATTACTATTCACATGTTTAATTTACAAAGTTATAAACAAATCCACATGTTTATTTTATGTATTATATTATCTTTTGCAAAAAAATTCACATGTGAATTTCTTGTATTGTTAGTTATTTTATAGTATATGTGTTATATTATGAGAAGCTTATGAAAATTATTGACTAACAGGAAAAAGAAAAAGAAAAACAAAGATTCTGGAAGTAGTCAAAGAAAAAAAGGCAAAAGTGTCAATAAATCCAAATGACAGAGTATCTTTGAGAACAAGAATGAGCCCAAAGAAGTTTTATGATATTGTTAAATCTATAAACAAAGAACAAAGAAAAGCAGTTAGAGAAATGGAATTGGTATATTTACTAAGAATTGCAACCAATGTAATTTCTGGGAAATTGGCACGTTTTGTTGTGAATTCATTCAATCCATCAAATATGAAAATCCATCTACCTAATGCAAAGATAGACATAACACCAGAACTTGTTCATGATTTTCAAGGAATTCCTTTAGGTAGAAAAGATATATATAACACTGATCAATGTGAATGAAAAGAATTAATGGATTGGAAGCAACAATACAATTTCAAGGCTATGAGACCATCAGATGTTGAAGAGAGAATTTAAGAATCATCAGATTCAAGGATTATTTTCAGAACAAACTTTATATTACTGTTTGTTAATACCATCTGTGAACAGAATAAGCCTGGAACTTGTAAGACAACAGTATTGCCACATTTGTTAGGCAAAACACCTATGAGAGAAATTGACTGGTGTGGTTTTATTACCAATTGCTATAAATGTCAAAGACGACGTGGGATGAAACCGATAGAGGAAAATACTATTGTGGGCCACTTCTTGTATTATTGGTAAGGAAAATTCTTATAATTAACACTTTTATTTATATTATTTGTTAGGTCCAGTTTAGTGTTGCGTCTTTGGGCTCGTTAGCTAGTCCAAGTTTTGTCTCCGGTATGGGTCTGTCCATCCGTGAGTTCCGTATAGGGTTTATTATATATAGATGCTTGCATGCATTCTTAAACGTAATGTTTTGATAGAGATTTTATAGCGTAAACGTTCTTATCTTTTGTAACCCTAGAATCCTCTACAGCAGAAGTTCTTCATCGAGCTCTGCTGAGGATTGAGTTAATCAAATCATTCGACTCATTCAGATCCATACTTGTGTTTTTGTTTAACTGTTATTACTTTCTTTATTCGCCTGTTTTAAAGATCTAATCGATCAAAGAGTTTTATAAACTCATCAATTGGTATCAGAGCGGGAGGCTGTGTAATTCATACACATCTCTTCTGTGAAAGAAGCGATTAGGGTTATTCCGCATTAACTGATATTTATTGAGCCGTCACTCCATAATTGACGTATCTCATTATTTATTCGGTTGCCCTAATATTGCATATTACAAGTTTGATCTTTCAAACAGGTTAAATGATCAAGCATGGACGATTCTCAATCTAATCCTATCAACATCTCAAATAGTATTGGATCAACGACGAAGATTCCCATTCTTTACACCCAGGATTATGAAGTTTGGGCGCATCATTATGAAGACTATGTCATCGGATCTGAATATAATGGGTATCTTATTTGGGAACCCATTGTGTTTGGACCATTTGCTCACTCAAGAACATCCAAGATCATTAAAACTCAGAAAGAATATAATGATCTGTTAAAAGATGTAAAAGACGTTGCTCAAGACGAAAAGGAGAAGTTTCAGTGCAACATCAAAGCATTAAGACTGATCTGATTCGCTCTTCAATCTTACATGTTTAGGTTGGTGAGTTCCTGCAGTACCGCTAAAGAAATCTGGGATAGGTTGCGAGAGCTGTATTCCACAGATGAAGATTTGGAGCATTCTATTCAGACTTTGCTTTTGTCTGAGTTTGGAGAATTTAAGCAAAATTCTGATGAGACCGTCACTCAGATGTTTGATCGCTTCAATCATCTTCTTAGCAAGATGATCAAACATGATATCAAAAGGAAGTAGATTGAACAGAAGGTCACCTTTTTGAATGGCCTAAGATCTGAATGGAGAGTTGTCGTATCTACAGTTAAAGCTAATGAGCAGTTCAAGTCATATTCACTGGCAAAACTGGTGGGAATTCTGAAATCCCAAGAAAATATTGTCATGCAAGAGAAAAATGTGGTCTCAAGTTTGGGGTCCTTGGCACTCCTGTCCAAAAGCAAGAATGTAGTAGAAGATGAAGATCTGAACCTGGAGGACTAAGATCTTACTTCAGAAGATTATGCTATGATGGTGTCCAATCCAAAAAGGTTCATCAAAAAGAGGTTTCCTACCAATAAGAACCGAAATTGGCAGGGAAGCTACAGTTCAGAAAAGGTAAGGGAGGAGCCGAAGACTGAGGAACCAAAGAAGGAGGCGAAGGTTAATGGAGATTCTGGTGTCAGCTGCTACTACTGTGGAGGAAAGAATCATTATGCCAAAGATTGTGTTCTAAAGAAAATGGCAGAGAAAGATGAGGAGAAAGATAAAGAGGTCATCTTGATGAAAAAGCTGGAAGAGATCAAGAGGAAGAAAGCTGCTACTAACCCTTCTATGAACACTACTAGAAAGAAGCCCTTTAATGAAGCGCAAACAATGACACGCACTGATTGAGGATGCACATTTGTGCGTGCCCTAAAAAATAATGTCAGTTCTGCAAAATTTGAAGGATAGAAGACACGCATTTATGCACGCCCTAAAATTAGTGTAAGAAAAGAAAAAAAAAGGAAATGCGGAGGGCGGCTTTCATAAAATGTGTGTCATCTAAGTGCGTCGCTTTATAATTTTTAATGAAACACGCGTTTTAAGGCGGGATTTCACCCGCCTATAGAATCCCAAAAATTAAAACCCCTCGCCTCTTCCAATTAGCAAGAAAAAGCCCTAGGACTTCTTCTTCGTAGGGATCTCTGCTTACGAGTGGTGGTCGGAGGCATTGCACGATGGGTCGGTTTCATTAAATAGTTTGGGATCTTACAAAGAAGAAGACGACTCAATGGGGGTGAAACATAATTCCGAATATGTAGATGACTCCTAGGATGTGATTCAAAACGTCTCCAAAAAATCCCTAATTTCTGACCCGCCACCTCCTCCATCCATCACCAGTGCCTTCACGTGTACATAGGCCCATCACTCGCATACAACTATAAAGATATTTGATTTAGGGTTTCTCTTTGGCCTTCATGGTCTCAATGATTCACCAGATAGCGATTTAGGTAATGTTCGTGGTGGCGCTACTCCCGATTTAATCAGTCAGCTTATGCTAAATTCGGCCACTTCACAGCTGATTCATAGCATATTTTCAAATCCACTGTATACAAAATGGGTTTGTGCCTTTTTTCATTTATCTTTAGATTTACTTGTTTATTGACATGTTTCACTTATTAGATGCCTTGTACAATTTCACACTTGCTCAATCCCCAATTCTTGAAAAAGATGACGCAGCAGCAGAAGCCCAACCTTGTCTTCAGGCTTCAGTTGACTTCACCAAACACAATTCAGGTACATTACCTAATGCTCTGTGTATCTATTTTAAACAATTATGCACACAAGGAAATCATTACGAATCTTCAATTAACCAATAAAATATACTCCATTACTGAGGTATATCAAATATGCATGAGAAAGACACAGCAAACTGCATTCAGATCTTTATTAAGATAAAAAAAAAGTGATGAAAAATTGCACAAGAATTATTTTGAAGAAGCTAATCATATCTTGGATAAATTTGGATTGGCTGTAGAAAAATCATGAAGTTTTTATGGCTTTATATGAAGCTCATTTTGGGGATTTTTACATTTTTTTTATTTTAAAAAATGTGACTAATTTTGGGGATTTTTTACTCTGGCAGTGGCAGTTCAGGTGTCCTTTTTGTGAAGAACAAGATAGAAAATTAGGGACAAAGAAAAGAAGTCAGGTTTTTTGAAAACTACTAATATTATTAGTGGTGAGGAAATGATAATTTTATAAATTAAACTTATTGACTTCTAAAAGAAGCTAAATAGTCAATTAATCCTTTCAATAGTAAAAACTCTTAATTCCTTGTATAGTTAGTTTCTCTATTGTGGTTAATATAATTGCATACAAGGAAATAGGAGTTATAGAGGAAAAATAAAGGAATAAACAAGAAGATAAAATTTAAATACTTAAGGTACATGATGTTCTATCATTTTGATTCTTTAATAATTGAATTACAGCCATCTGTTGTTGAAGATGATGATTAGCAACAAAGCAGCAGGTAAATTAAGTCAAATTTTGTCCTGATTTTGGTTGGTGAAGATGTATATCATGGAGTACACAAGGTTTGTTTTTTTTTATCATCATCCATTCACTATATTATGAGATCATAATAACTTAAAATTTATGTTATGTACCTATAAACAACCTTTAATCTTCTTTCTTATTATAGCACCAAACATCAGATTGAGTAGGCATTTTGGGTTTTCAAGTTTAAGATCGTATCATTTTTGTTAGTTTTGCTAACTCATTTTGGATACTCAAAATTTATGTTATGTACCAATTTAACTTCAGGTTGCAGCTTGGGATGCTAATCTTGTTACTCCCCATAAACGTATGGGCAATTCCATTGTTCGCTTGTAGTCCATATGTGATGGTGATCGATGGCCATTGTTTTATAATGTTTTCTTTTAGTATCAAGAAGGTGGTGGATACATAAATAAATCTGTAAAATTTTACTTTAAATTTCAAATGGGTTAAACTTTTCAATCGATTATAAACATCGCCAACACGAACCCTAACTAAAATTTTGCAACAATGCGTTTCACAGGCTGTTTTTTTTTTTGACGTTTTTAATCTTTATTGGGTATGAACAGGTTTATTCAGAGGTGTTATCGCTAATTGAGTTATGCAGAGTGCAGCTGAAAGTAGTTCAGTTAACGGGTGAACCAAGTTTCTCTGAAATGGTTAGTTTTTGTAAATTTTTTATACAAAATCCAATTCTGTTCTTCAATATTATAAAGATCAATGGTAAATTGGTAATTTTAGCTTTTGTTTTCCAATTTTCAGGCGACAGCATTGTCAGGGCCTCCTTATATCTTTGTTTCTACTCCAGCTTGTGTCCAAAGATGTCTTTCATCAGGTGTTCTTCAAGCAAAATCCGTTCATGATTATCTTTCAATTATTATTCTTGATAAGGTATGAATTATTTTCTTTCTGTAACATTTATAATACTCTTTATTAAAGTACTGATTCATGTTAGTAAATCAGGCAGATCTTCTTTTTACATATGGATATGAAAAGAATCTCAAAGATCTCAAAACTCACATTACTAAAAGATGTCAATGCCTTCTCATGGCTGCTACCTCAAGGTTTGTTTGTGTCATTATCACTTCTTATAAGATGGTATTTCCATTTCTACCCCTGCAATTTCTTCATTCAATTAATTCTGATGAAATTTTTGCAGTGATGATGTTGAAAGCTTGAAGAAGCTTTATCTACACAATCCCTATATTCTTACTTTAGCAGAAGTTGGTGATGGAAAGGACGAAATTGTCCCAAAAAATGTTCATGTAAGTCCCTAATCTGCCCGTGTATCAGTCAGATCCGTTTGATGGTGTGGAATCCCAATCAAACGGATGATGTCAGATCAAAAATAGAAGAGAAGAAGAAGAAGAATATGATGAATCTTTAATGTATTAATGATATGAATGAAATTCCTTACACAAGATTCACACACACAAATGTTCCTTTCTCTCTGGCCGTAAACTACTTTTCGTGTTCATCAATCATCAATCTCTACTCCTCACCCTAACATCTCTATTTATACATGTTGGATATGGGCCGGAAACAAATGGGCCGTAAATGAGTTTACGGCCGTAAGGTGTTTACGGCCGTAAACTCAGCCGTAAACATGGCCATAAATTCATAAATATTACACAAAAATATAATTGCCTAGAAAAGTAAAGTATAAACCATATTTTGACCCAACAATCTCCCCCTTGGTTCATAGCTTTCTTTTCTTAATGACCCAACAAGCTCCCCTTAAAAAGTAGTTGGCTCTTCTTGTCAATCTTCAATGAGAGCATGGCTTCAGCTTTAACCTTCGATTTCTTCACAGCATCAGGATGAACATATGAATCTTCAAAGAATGACTTCATCTTGAGCACTTGAGGTTTTCTTCAGAATTTGGCATTGAACGCACATTGGGTGAGGAGGCTTGACGTACTGATTCTTGAAAGATGGCGCTTTCAGCTTGAGAATCTTCAGAGTGAATATCAGAGAGAACAAATCTTCTGGATCACTTCAGCAGGTACAAAGATAGCAGCAGACTGATTGAGGAGGCTTCAATGCAATCTGTCACATAATCTTCAATTTCAGCTTCACCTTGCTTCTGGGGTTGAAAGATTGAATGTTGAAAGAATGATCTTCATTTCTTGCTCCTTCGAATGAGAATTCTTCGATGCTCACGGACGAGGCTTTGGCTCAGAAATCTTCAACACAAAGTCCATGAGTCTTATCTATACCTGAAATCACTTTTCAAGACAAAACAAAACTAAAAGAAAACTTAGCACACAAAATAAAACAAAAATAAAAATATTTTTGGATTTTTTTTATTTTTCTGAACAAGAAATAAAACAGAAATAACACTATTTTTGAATTTTAATTTTTAATTTTTTATTTTTTTTAAATTTTTTTGATTTTTTTATTTTCATTATTTTTAATTTTTTTAATTCTCCCCTAATATTTAAATTAGAATAAACTATGACAAATTTAACAAAAATAAAAATGATATCTAACTTTAAGAGTGATTTGGGATCAAAGTTTTTAGACAACCTTTATCCACTTGTCGGTACCTTCCATATTCACATCTTTGTCTGGTCGATCGTCGGTATTGTGGTCCACTTAAACACGAAAAATTTATGACAGATTTAGGACATACTATTTGTTACAAGACATGATGAACTTAAAAACCTAAAATTTATATCTGATCCTAATTTCTTAGATACTATATCTTAAGGTCCATTCATTTGACGACGACCAGGGATATTGTTGTCCACCTAAATTGAGCAGCGAGATCTATAGACAATCTGTATGAGTTCAATTTTAAGTGTACTGGAACGTGTTTCCCGCTTCCTGATATGCCCCAGCCATCAAGAACTTCCAGAGTACTCCTTACACCGGGTGAGCAAACAACCATTCAGAGAGAGAAGAGATTCAGAATTCTATTGCTAATTACTTCAGAGGGGTTGAGAAGAAGAAGGTTGCATATGCTGTGTACCAGGTCGGATTAGAAGTCGCGCAAAGGAGACAGCATATGGCTAACAGATGAGAAGTATTTCACACATACATTTCACACATATATATCCTGCAGAGAAATAGAGTTGCATATGTTGTGTACCAGGTCAGATTATAAGTCACGCAAAGGAGACAACATATGACTAACAGACAGAAAGAAAGAAAACGATTTTCTACAGACCTAATTTATCGGAATTTACCAGTCGCCCCATCCAACCGGAATTAAGGACAGAATCCGCACATCGAGGAAAACTTAAACCATGGTTCCAAGTACAGGTTCAATTAATGTGACGAGTAGATTCCCATATATATCTCCGTGCTCAATCTATCCGAGCGCCGTATTGTCAGGCTGAACGTATCTAACTAGGTCAAGATTTGTCAAGTCTATAAATTTCCTAAGTTCAACTCTCCCTAGTCAAGTCCATTTAAAATTTTTCGTGCCTACCGACGCATCAAGTCAGAGCATAGACCCTTCAACTTCGGGTACGTTACGCAGACTCAGGTTGCCTGTTATAACTTGATAATATCACTTCCCAAAACAACTCCCTCAAGCACATTTCATTTACATCATATTTTTTTGGATTTTTGAAAATTTTCAATTTTTGTTTTGTTTTTATTTCTCCCCCTAAATTTGTGCATGGGTGAGAATTTAAATAAATGAAAAAATGCGCAAATTTAAACAAACCTAACAAAAATTGAAAACAAACCTAATAAAAATTGAAGATATAGACTAATAAAACCAAAAAAATAAAAAATAAATAAAAAATAAAGAATAAAAAAACAAACAAAGAAAAAAACTTAATCCTCAAAACGTATCATTTTCAGAAATCCCACAAGCACATCAAAACGAGCTTTGTTAAAAGGCTTTGTGGACAAGTCAGCCACATTGTTATCAGTGTGGACTTGTTCGATTCGAATTAAAGATCGTTCATAACAGTCTCTGATAAAGTGAATTTTAATATCGATGTGCTTGGTTTTAGAGTGTTGCACTGGGTTCTTAGCAATTTGTATGGTAGCCTCATTATCACAATAGATAGGGGTTTCTAAGTAATTCAAACCGTAGTCCAACAGGTGATGTTGGATCCAAATAACTTGAGAACAACACGCTGATGCTGCCACATATTCCGCCTCTGCTGTCGAAGTCAAGACAGTGTGCTGCTTCTTGCATTGCCATGAAACTAGTCTGTCACCTAGGTATTGACATCCTCCTAAAGTTGATTTCCTGTCAAGCTCACAACCTCCATAATTGCTGTCAGTAAAAGCATAAAGATTAAATTTAGAATTCTTCGGATACCAAAGACCCAATTTAGGGCTTCCTTTGATATATCGAAAAATTCTTTTAACAGCAATAAGATGAGAGAGTTTAGGATTAGCCTGATAACGTGCGCATTGACAAACTGCAAACATAATGTCTGGTCGACTTACAGTAAGATACATCAGGGATCCGATCATCGATCGATAAAGAGTTTGATCTACGGGTTCGCCTTCTGGATCTGGAGTCAGGAGAGGTCGTTCAGCCATCGGTGTTGAAGCAGATTTAGCATCATGAAGTGTGAACTTCTCAAGAATATCTTCCACATACTTGGCCTGATGAAGAAGGATGCCGGTTGAATTCTGTTTAACCTGAAGCCCCAAAAACATGGTCATTTCTCCCAAAGAGCTCATTTCAAATCTTTTCTTCATTACACTTTCGAACTCCTTGCAAAGTTGTTGGCTGGTTGATCCAAAGATTATGTCGTCGACGTATATTTGAACAAGTATCTGGTCCTTGTCGACATGCTTTATAAACAATGTTTGATCGATAGTACCACGTGTATAACCATGTTCGAGCAAATTCTTAGTTAGAGTTGCATACCATGCTCTAGGAGCTTGATGCAGCCCATACAACGCTTTGTCCAACTTGTAAACATGATTAGGAAACTTCAGGTCGACAAACCCTAGAGGTTGATCAACGTAGATTTCTTCCTTCACCTTGCGATACAAGAAGGCAGTCTTGACATCCATTTGAAAAACAGTAAAGTTCATATACGAAGCATACGCTAAGAAGATACGAATAGCCTCCAAGCGAGCTACGGGAGCATAAACCTCAGTGTAGTCAAGATCCTCGACTTGTCGAAACCCGCGAACTACCAGTCTAGCTTTGTTTCGCACAATGACCTCGAATCGTCCTGCTTGTTACGATAGACCCATCGTGTGTCAAGAGACTTTTTGCCCTTTGGTAACTCAACTAACTTCCAAACACCGAGTTTTTCAAATTGATGAATTCTTCATGCATTGCATCCACCCAGCTAGCTTCATTTAGAGCCATTTCTACATTCTTGGGCTCAATTTGAGAGATAAAGCAAGAATACAGACATGTATTCACGTCTCCACTTTGACTTCTAGTTTTAACACCACTATCTAGCTAGCCGATAACGTTCTCGATCGGATGATCCCGTTGAACCCTAGACGGTATTTCTTGGCTGATGTCATTGGTAGAGACAGGTAGAGTGTGAATGTTAAGACCTCCTTCATTTGCTTGTTGAGTAGAACCAGATGGTTCTGCAACATACTCATCTGT
This sequence comes from Lactuca serriola, assembly GCF_051521515.1. Taxonomy (NCBI): domain Eukaryota; kingdom Viridiplantae; phylum Streptophyta; class Magnoliopsida; order Asterales; family Asteraceae; genus Lactuca; species Lactuca serriola. Next base: position 305,526,075 of record NC_136411.1, read on the forward strand.
AATAAGTTCAGGAAAGAGTAATTCCATCAGGGTTGAAGAGACAGCGGAAGCATCATTTGGAATGAACTCTTTCTCTAATGATATGAGAGGTCTCGATTCAGCATCAGAAGAATCAGTGTGGTCTGATTGAGGACTGTCATGTTCCAAGAACGGCCTCCCCTGAGAAGTAGCAGAGGACTTTTCTGAAGATGTTGCAGAAGACTCCCCCTCAATTGCAGCAGAAGGCTCCCCCTCAGATGAAGCAGAAGGCTCCCCCTCAAATGAAGCAGAAGATTCTCCCTTGCGTGAATCAGAGGACTCCCATTCGGTTGAAGCTTTAGACTTTCCTTTCGACGAATTAGAAGGTTTATATACAGGCTTGTATACGACTTCTTCGTCTTCATCTTCAGAGATACTCGTCCAATGCGAATCAGTTCTAGATACATCATTTGAATACACGTTTAAGGATTTGAAGAGTGACGTGTAATCAAACAACTAGTCCGGACCCACTCTTGCGTCTATCTCATTCTCCTCCAACCAACGCATGTCATAGGATTCCACAATCTGTTTGGTTTTCTTGTTATAGACTCTATAGGCGGTACGTGCAGCATACCCAACAAAATAGCAGTCATCAGCTTTGGCATTGAACTTCAGATTGGCATCTAGGTGAAGAAGGGTGCAAGGACAACCAAATACTCGAAAATGACTGACTGGCGGTTTGTGACCATAGTAAATTTCATATGGAGTTTTCATTTGAGCTTTGTTGATGAGCACTCGATTCTGAACATAACAGGCAGTGTTTATTGCCTCTGCCCAAAAGAAAACAGGAAGCTTGGAGTCACACAGCATCGTCCTTGCAGCATCTTTAAGTGTTATGTTTCGCCTCTCAGCAACACCATTTTGTTGAGGTGTGTGAGCTGAACTAAATTGACGCAGGACCCCCTTCTCAGAGCAGAAGTGATTAAGAACAGAATTCTTGAATTCTGTTCCATTATCAGTGCGAAGTGCCTTCACCCTTTGATTGGTCTGATTCTCAACAAGTATGATGAACCTCTTGATCAATTCAGTGACGCCAGCTTTGTTGGATAGAAAGAAAACCCACGTAAAACGAGAGAAATCATCAATCACAACTAAACAGTAAGAACTTCTATTGATGCTTAGCACGTTTACTGGACCAAATAAATCCATGTGAAGAAGTTGTAGAACCTGACTTATTGAGTTAACTTGCTTCGGAAAATGTGGCTTTCGATGATGCTTTCCTTGAGCACATGACACACATTTCTCAAACGTGATAAAGTCTTTGACAGGTAATCCACGGACCATCTCATTCTTTGCAAGACGATTGAGATTTTTGGCGTTAGCGTGACCTAATCTTCGGTGCCACAACATTGCAGTTTGCTCAGAGATCTTTGAGAACAAACAAGTAACTTGCTCTGGGAGATTGCTATTCATATCGATAATATAAGCATTTCCATCCCTTTTTGACTTTACGAGAATCCATTCTTCAGGGATGACAAAGCCTGGCTTTAAGATCATGCATTCCTTGTCAGTGAAATGCGTAGAATAGCCCTTATCATAGATCTGCAAGACACTTAGCAGGCTATGTTTTAGCTCTGGAGCGAAATTCACATTTTCAAAACTCAGAACTCCATTTGATACCGTGCCCTTTTGTGTAATTTTTCGTCCATCTCCACCCGCAAAAGAGACGTATCCTCTATTAAATGATTGAATGTTGTTCAATTGGGTGATGTCTCCTGTCATGTGCCGGGAACAGCCACTGTTGATGAACCATGGTCTGACGACATTTCCCCGCAACTGCCCCTACAAAATGTGCGGGTTTAATTAGATTTGGGCACCCAGGTCATGATCTTCCTGGGTGATCCCGATGCCTTTTCATATTTATTGCACATGAACTTCTCTGAGGATACAGATGATGTATTGGGAGTAGATTTGGGCTTCCATTTATAATTAGGTTTTTTGAAAAATTCAGTCAACTTTGTCATTTTATGTTTAACAATCTGCTTAAAGCATGTGTTACTTCTACCAGAATTGGTTGAAGATCCACTATTGCTTTGGGATGAGCTTGACCTTGGCGTGGCTATGCTCCTTTTTGGCAGACTGTTCGGGACAAGGTGATTAAAAAACCTTTTATGTCTGTGAAAAATATCCCTTTTTCTATTTCTTTTATCTACCCAATCATCATTTCTAGAGCGACTTCTAGAGGAATTTCTATTTAAAGACCTTCCTCTGAACTCGTTCTCTCCTCTTGGAAGATTATAACTCACAAACGTTCGATTAAGACAATTTCTAGCAATATGACCCTTAGTACCACAATTAAAACATATCTGATTGTTATTGTTAGAACTTGTGCTGCATTTATCAAATTTGTTTTCCCTACAAACACCCTTGCTTGTCTCACAGAAACATGCAATGTTATTAGGTTGTGAGGCAAGTGAGGGTGCTATATTTATTGAGGGTTGTGAGACTAGTGGTATCTCAACATTTTTATCACAAACATTCAAATTGTCAACCAAACTGTTCAAAGATTTATCATACATATTAGAAACAGTCAAAACTGTATCAGAGGTAGCAGCTACTGTATCAAAATAATTAAAAACACCACAAGAGATATTGTCACTTAAAACATTTAACAAAGAATTGTCTTTATTTAAAATGAAAGCTTCAGGTTTGGACTCGATTTTATTTTTAGAAACACATCCTTCAACTTTGTGCTTTGACTGATTCAAGGATTGATCTGCAGGAGAAGTAGAAATGTTAGTACTTTTAACATTAATAAATCCTCCCGAAACAAAACCGGAGGGCTTGCCATAAATCATAAATGATCCATTGGCAATCTCTTCTTTGGACAAGGGCTTGGACACGTATGAATGATTGAAAGGAGGAGGTACATGATTACCTAGACCTTTTGATTGATTCCTTTTAAACTGCATACTTTGGTCTATCATATTTGCAACCACCTCACTTGAGAAATCATATTTTCTAACATCAAGTTTGGCGGTCTCAAATTTTCCTTTCAAGGATTCAACTTCAGCAACTAGCTCAGCATTTTGTTTGACTACATAATCATAGTTTTCACATTTATTCCTGTAGTCTTCCTGGAGTCTCCTAAAGTCTTTAATTTTTTATTCTAGTTGAGCTTTAAGTGGTTTTTGTCCTTTTCGAAGTCGGTACCCTTCATATCTAAGGTCTTCTACATCTCTTATTAATTTTTCATTGAGTTCACGAAGAATCCTAAGATTTTCTGCTTCATTTCCTAATGTCTGAATTTTATAATGTAAAGTTTTCACATAATCTACACAAGCTTTAGAGCACGATAGAAGACTTACCTTGGACGAATTAGGTTCATGGGAAGAAGATACCATCAAGCCAAATTGTAGCTGCATCATATTGTCTTCAGCTACTTCAGTCCCTGCTTGAGTGTCATCCCTCACTTGTGCTAGATGAGCATTTTCTGGTCTAGACAAATTTAGAGCTTGTATTTGATCATCCCAGTCAAATGATTATGCAACCATAGCCTTTTCATTGTTTGCTTGACCACTGCTTCGGTTGTTCCCAACTGCAACCATTGTTCTGTCATTATTAACCCTTCTATCAGGGTGTGGGAAATCACGAGCAAAATGCCCTGGCTCGTGGCAATTGAAACATCGAAGCTTTCCTTTGTTGAATCCAACCTTCTTGTCAGCGCTCATTCCCCAATTGTTCTTTCCTGTCTTTTTGGCAAACTGTTTTGCCCTAAATACAGCCATGGCAATTTGCCATGTGATGTCCATTTCCTCAACGTCCTCCGGATGGATTTGATCAAGATCTGCAAATGACAATTGAGGTGGAAGTTCCCCAGCTACAAGAGCATTGTAGCAATTTACAAGCCCCGCTGCAAACACAAGGTTTTCATCACCCTCCTTTCCCTTGATGAGGAAGCCACATTTGAGGATGAAACAGTTTAGGTAGACATGAGAGGCTGGCTTTGTGGGTAAGGAATGACCGGTGCAGAGGAAGATAAACCTACAGGAGTATAAGAGAAAGAAGAGAGAGCATTATTAGTTGAAATGCCAAGATTGGCAGCTGAGTAGGAGTTCACATGATTGATCTCTCGCTGCTTGTCATCAATATCACACGCTTTGATGACAACCATCACTTCAGCTAGGGAAAGGCGATTGAGATCCTTAGTCTTCTTAATTACTGCTACATTCATGTCCCAAGATTTTGGGAGTGCATTTAGTAGCTTCTTATTAATTTCTAACTTTGTATAGAAGATCCCTGCCACAGTCATCTCTGTGTTGAGAGTTGTAAATCGCTGCAGTTGAGCTTCGAGAGTCTCTCCGGGAACATAATTAAACATATTGAAGCGTTGTCTCAGCATATCTTGGCGACTTTCTCGCATGTCTTCATTTCCCTCATATACTTCAATGAGAGCTTCCCACAGTGCTTTAGCAGAAGTATACTCTCTGAATCCTTGAGCAATGTCTGGAGATAAAGCCATAGTCAAAATGGCCAATGCCTTTTCTTGTTCTTCTACACTCTCAAAGTCTTCATCAGTGTAGTTTTCGATTTTCTTGTCGACCACCTGCCCCCCAACTGTAGTGGTGATTCTGACTGGATCCTTTAAAACACATTTCCAAATCTTGAAGTCCTTCATCTTTATATACTTTTCAATTCTATATTTCCACTCGGGGAAACCATCAGCGGACATAAGTCTTGGAATGCGCGTGGTTGTTCCCATCACAACATCAAGTTCTTGGTATTGAGTTGAATTTTGTGTTTCCATTTTTTTTTAAATTATCTGTAGTAAATTTTTAAGGTTGTAAATTTAGTTGACCGTAAACTTCTTTAGGCCGTAAACACTCTCTACACCGTAAACTGGAGTTTACGGTCAAATTTATTTGGCTGTAAAAATTAATTTTTTTTATTTTGATTTTTTAATTCAGGAATTAATTTCAACTAATATATAGTAACTGACTTAGCCGTAAACCCTTAGGCCGAAAACTTGTTGGCCGTAAACTCGAGTTTACGGTCCAAAGATACCTTTTGATTTAAACTCCGAAAATTAATGGTGTAATTATCGTTTAACAGAAAATCGATTTTTCGTGAATACTCGAGTTTACGGTCAATGAAAGTTAGATATAAAAGTTCGATTTTATTTTTAAAAACAACTCAATTAAATGCCAGGATCAAAATTTGATCACGAAGGCTTGAATGATGTGTAAAATAATCGTTTTCATAGAATGAACTTGTGGCTGTGAAGAGGAGTTTACGGCCGTAAACTTCGAGAAACTTTGATTTTGACTGGAATGAATCCCTCTATACTGCTGTGAATATCGACTTAGTTGAAAACGCAGCTGTTGAACGTCTTTGACACTGGTTTTGCTCTGATACCAATTGTAAGTCCCTAATCTGCCCGTGTATCAGTCAGATCCGTTTGATGGTGCGGAATCCCAATCAAACGGATGATGTCAGATCAAAAATAGAAGAGAAGAAGAAAAAGAAGAATATGATGAATCTTTAATGTATTAATGATATGAATGAAATTCCTTACACAAGATTCACACACACAAATGTTCCTTTCTCTCTGGCCGTAAACTACTTTTCGTGTTCATCAATCATCTATCTCTACTCCTCACCCTAACACCTCTATTTATACATGTTGGATATGGGCCGGAAACAAATGGGTCGTAAATGAGTTTACGGCCGTAAGGTGTTTACGGCAGTAAACTCAGCCGTAAACATGGCCATAAATTCATAAATATTACACGAAAGTATAATTGCCCAGAAAAGTAAAGTATAAACCATATTTTGACCCAACAGTTCAGCAATTTTGGGTAAGAGCTTAAGAGCTAAAATCTTGTATACTTATTTAACAAACTTATTTTAGGGCATTTCTTTAATACATTTTATAGTTTCTTGAATCTTTATTTATTTCTTTTACTTTTATATTTAGATACAATGTAGTTATCGAGATAAGCTTCTTTACATTCTTGCAATTTTGAAGTTGGATCTTGTTCAAAAGAAAGTCTTTATATTTACAAATAAAATTGACACAAGTTTTAGACTAAAACTTTGAGCAAGTATTATTTTTCCCATTAAATTAATCTTTTTTTTTTACCTATTATAGATTTTAATAAAACTTTTTATATATTTTTTGACAGTTTGGTATAAAATCTGCTGTGTTAAATGCTGAATTTCCTGTGAATTCACGTCTACATATTCTTGAGGTATTATTCCCTTTGACTTTTCTTGAAGTTTTTATAATTTTATATAATGTTTTTTAGGGTTTTGGTTCTTAAATGAATAAAGAAAACAAATTTCCTGGGCGGGAAAGAAGCAGACATACTTGCTAGTAAGATGAGTATGGTACAGTTGCAAGGGCGGGACCAGTTGCTAACATCACAAAACGAAATGCTCAAGGTACTCTACTCTACTGCTTCATCATATATGTATGCAAGTTTGGTTGGCTGTTTCCCTTATTACAGATGCATTGGCTGCATCTGGTCAGGTATAAATTCACCAAATGTTGACTTTGACTTGACTTGACATATAGTTTAAGGAAAATGTTTGACTATTTGTCAGTTAGTTGACTTCTTAACCATTTTTTGTTTTGTTTTGTTTTAGGCGTTGATTGCTAGTTCGGTTTCAAAATGGAATTATAGATCTGTGAAGGATATCACATACTTCGTGTTGACTGTAATGTTAATTAATAATTATTTTGTTTATATAATATATAAAGATGTTTTTATTTTATAAAAGTTAATTAATGTTTTATTATTTTCTTTAGATTGGTTTTGTGATGGGTGTTACTTTGGCTGCAATATTGTGAGTTTCATTTGGTTCCATAGTCACACTGTTCACTAAGGACATTGGAGTATTGGCGATTGCTAGAACTGGGGTTTTGGTAAACTCCCTATAATACCCTTGTTGTTAATATATATATATATATATATATATATATATATATATATATATATATATATATATATATATATATTTCTGATGCGTTTTGTTTTTGTGAAAAAAGTTTGTGAGTGCTAGTCAGCCTTTGAATGCTTTTGCTTTTATTGTTGATGGTTTGCATTATGGAGTTTCAGACTTCCCGTATGATGCTTATTCCATGGTATGCTTTTTTTTAGACATGAATATAAAATTACATATTTGCCCTTGGATTAATATGTTTTCACTGTAGATGCTTGTTGGGATTTTATCGTCTGCTTTTCTTTTCTATACTCCCTCAGGTTTTGGTCTTCATGGTGTTTGGTCGGGTTTGAGTCTCTTCATGGGATTATGAATGTTGGCAGTGCTTATCAGGTAATTGTGTGATTTCATGACATGACAAAGGGTATATCAGTAATTTCATCTTCTTTGAGAGAGAGGGAGAGAGCTAACAAGAATGGGCTGTGGTGGTTTCTGCATGAGGATTTGAATTTAACAAAGGTCGTACCATGAATTTTTATTTATTTATTATTTTTTTAGTGTGGCTTGTTTTGCTAAATAGATAGGAAGGTTTGTTCCATTCTACATTCTTTCTCTTTCTCTTTCTCTAAGCAGTAAGCAATAAGAAGTAAGTAGAAGCAACTCTAATAAAATCAAATCATCCCAAGTGCATGCTGCTCAAATCTAATCTTTTTTCTAGTTGAAGCGGATTGAGAAGGGTAAAATAGTCATTTTCACTAGTTTATCTTTTATTAAAATCTAACCGGGTGGAATACTAAAAAATGAGCTACCAGTGGAATAGTAAAAAATGGTTTCCTTCTTTTTCTTTTATCGATGAAGTACATGCTGCTCTTTCTCTCACAGATATAGCAGTTGCATCAAAGCTTTTTGCTGCCATGGATCCAGATCAGGTACTTCCTCTTGACCTGATGTACACTCTTTAATACAATATATAACAACCACTAGGATGAAAGTAGGGACTAAATGTAGAGTTATTCAACATATACTTGTTATTATATCAACCTATAATTTAGATACCGAACAAAATATGGAATCTATGCAACAACATTTCAAATTTGACATACAACACTTTAGTCGTATTGGGACGAACAAAATATGGAATCTATGCATCAATATGGAATCTATGCTTCAAAACTTACTGAAGCTCATGAGTTTGTTGCTGAGTTATCATGTCATGTGAATCAGAGGAATCAAAGACAAACTGTTGCAGGGGGGGGCCTTAATTTATCGGTATAACACTTTTGGCTCAGTTTGATTGATAGCTATTTCTGTGATTAAGTTTACCTTATACATGATAATGGTGCACAATAATATCTTTTACTAGTATTGTTTTCCTACCATATTTTTTTGAACTCTTTTCATGCAGGCTTCTGCTCCGAGTGTATATTGGAAGCTTCATCAGAGTCAGATGATTCTGAAATAGAAGGGGTTCATTTTTATCATGCGATTCTGTAAACTGTTAGCAGTTCATTTTTTTTTGTTTCTTCCACCCAACCAGTATCGATCCACCAAATTTGGTCTGCAAGGAGGGTTTATTTGGGATTGGGTTGACTAAGTTTGAAACTCATCTCTTAAATTTTATAAAATTGTAAATGTGGTGAAAGGGTAGTTCTAAATATTTGCATCTGGTTTCAGGGGTTACTCAAGGAAAATGCAAATGGTAGCAAATACTAGGCATATGGAGGTGATTTTGGAGATACACCAAATGACTTAAATTTCTGCTTAAATGGTCTCATATGGCCTGATCGGACTCCTCGTCCTGCTCTAAATGGTGATTACTATAATTTTTTTGCTTAGTATTTAGGTTTTTGCTTAGTTATTTCCAACAAAAATGTTTCCATGATGAATCTTTTGGTAGAGACAATGTATAAGAATTACTTCATTGAGCTAATTATGATGCGATCCTTTGTTTATTTGTTTTCAGAGGTCAAGTATTGCTATCAACCAATTAAAATTTCATTCACCAATGGCGTAATTAAGGTATCAATATCATCAGTCTTACTTATTTGTCTATATCATTTTCATGAAAATTTTTATGTTGTGTATTATATATTCATATGTCCAGTTGTGCTTTCTATATAGAAAATGTTCACCTTGGTCTTTGCGTTTTTTGTTCATAGATTACAAACACCAATTTCTTTCAAACATCAGAAGATCTAGAGTTTAATTGGGTGATTGAAGTTGATGGATGTAAACTTGATTCTGGAACTCTCAGTCTACCAACATTAGAGTTTAATTGGGTGATTGAAGGTGATTTTGGTTCTTGAAACGAGACTCAAGATATCATATTTTGGCATGGCTAGAAGCTTTGGAGGAAACGAGACTCAAGTAAAAGTAAAAACACAGAGAGTTGTTGGCACATAGTAAGCTAGATGATGCAATTGTATATAAATGATTTCATTTTTTATAACATTTACTCACTTTTGGAATAATTATTTGTATTTGACATATTAGTGAAATGAATTATCTTTGTTATTTATGGTATTTTATTTTGTATTATGAGATTTTAATGTATTATTTAATTTGAAAATTAGTAAATCTATAAATATTTAAAATTATGATACGCAAAAATGTGTGTCATCTTTATTTATGACATGGCCTTTCTTGACAGAGGCTTTCTTGATACGCGTTGCATGTCATTAACACACGCGTCGTAAGGTTACGACACGCGAATGTGTGTCGTCTTCCTTTATGACAAGGCCTTCCTTGATACGCATTGCGTGTCGTAAACGCGCGTCGTAATTGTGCGTTGTAAATGAGCGTCGTAAATGCGCGTCGTCTATAGACGACGCGCAAAAGCGTGTCGTCTCTCTTTGTGACAGGGCCTTCCTTGACACGCATTTGCGCGTCGTCTAAGCCTTTTACGACGCGCAATGAGCGTCGTAAAAGGCTGTTTTTCTAGTAGTGGAATGCTCTTATTGTATAGGGTTCGGCAGAGGATGACGAGTTTGGTGGCGTGCAGATGTGGTCAACCGACTCAGAAGATGATGAGGTGAGAAAGTCTTCACATGGAAAGGCGTATGTGGCAAGAGGTGGTGAAAGCAGCGGAAAGTGTTTGATGGTGACTGACATATCTCACATGAGGGGATACAATACAGATGGTGGAAATGAGGACACTAAGGAGCGAGAGGACTTATGTTTCACAACAAAACCTCTCAGTGTGCAGATCAATGAGCTTGATGAATTGATCAAGAAGGTACAATCTCTTTTTATCTCGTTCAAAGTTCCACAGAAATCATATGAAAAGGAATTAAATAACCTAAATTCAAGAATCTCAAATCTGGATAGTTGTTTAATTCAAACACGGGTCACCAATGCTAACCTAACTAACCAAATAAGCAGGGTGTCATCCAAGAGTGAGGAGCGAAGGATGTGGATTGAGTAGAAGGAGTCGGAGCTGATTAAGTCTAAAGATGAAAACATTTATTTACAAAGAGACAATTTGAAACTTTTAAAACAAAGAAATGTTTTATGTTTGATTGCTAAAAGACTTTATGCTAACATTACTCAACTGCATTTGTATTGTGAAATAGGGCAGAAAATACATCGCATGATTTTACCCTTCCTTGAGTTTAAGGAGGATGAAATCGATGCTGAAGCATACAACTGTGAAAGTGTTGTATCAACTGATGATGTGAATCCCACTTATATGTATGGTCTGGACAAAATAGAATCTTTTATAAAGTCCAAAGACCATAAGGACATGCTGAAAAATCTCTTGGATGAAAACGATAAGCTGAAATGAAGGACCGAAATCGTACAAAAATTCGACTCATTGAGTGCTAATTTAAGTTCAGAAAATAAAATTGATGTTGAAAACGCATCTAAACTTAATAAGGACGATGATATGAGTGAAATTTCTGTAGACGATGTAATCGACTGTTTTGAGTTTGTCAAGAGCGAACCCGAAAACCACAAAAATCTTATTTCTGAAAATTCTGTGGAGTTCGCTCGTTTGTCCCAAAATAAGTCCCCGATTCTTGAAGAAAAGGCTGTTGTGTACCAAAAGGTGAGAACAACACCAAATCAGGTGTATAAGGTCACAGGAGTAACCGAGCATCAAACAGCCGAACTCACTGCAATAGTGAGTGAAGATAATGCAGATGGTTGTGATGAGTTTTTCTGGTCTGCTCCTATAGATAATGCCGACGAAACAGTTGGTCTGTCAGAGCGGACGTCCTAGAAAACCAAAGGAAGATATGTACCAGAGCCGCTGAACAAGCCAGACAACTTTGACGTGCCAAGCACTAGTGGTACAAAAGATATACCTGTAAAAGAAGTCACTTCCAAAAGCGAAACATCATCTGTGAAAAGTGAACCGGCTGACAAGAAGCTGAAGCAAAAGGCTAACATCCACAGACAGCCGAAACAAGTGAAAGATCAAAAGCAGCAGAGGAATCTGAGGTACAAAAAGAATCTCTCAGAGCGAAAGCAGTTTTGGCGATCTCAAAATGCTCATTTCTCCTATCATGATAAAAATTCAAAACAAGAGAAAAAGACTTTCAGGCCGCATGAGGAACACAACCGACAGGAAAGGTTCAGTTCAGAGAGCAACAACAACCGAATGGACAGGTTCAGTTCAGAGAACAACAACCGAAAGGACAGGTTCGGTCCCGAAAGCAACAGCTACCGAAGATCCAGGTTCGGTCCCTCTGATGACCATAAACAAAAGGGTCACTTGGAACCTCAAGTCAGGAAAGACTCTCAGTCCAAATTCTCTCATTCTAATTCCTCTCATTCTCGATCCTTTTCTAAATCCCATTCTGTTCCGGCACGAAACTCAAAATCTTCAACGGATTTGAAAGGAAAATCGAATATTTCATCTGTCAAGAATGACCAAAAGAAGTCTAAGGACCAAACTCCAAAACCTGAAACCAAAATGTCAGTAACTAACCCTAACAAAATCAAAGTTTTCACTATTAAGAGGAAAGATGAAACAACATTAATAAAAAGAACATATCTTGTTGATGTTTCTCTTACTATTCCTGTTCCTGTGAAAGGCTCACGTGGACCCAAGAAACTTTGGGTTCCTAAATCTGCTTAATTTTTGCAGGTTATAAGTGACGAGCAGTTCGACGAAGAATGGTACATTGACAGTGGCTGCTCACGTCACATGACAGGAAGGAAGGAAGAGCTAATGGAGTTTCGATCTCTTCAGAATGGTGGGAATGTTAAGTTTGGCAACAACTCCTACAGAATGATAAAGGGTTATGGGATGATAACCAATGGAGACTTCACAATAAGAAAGGTAACGTACATTGAAGGGCTACAACATAATCTCATCAGTGTGTCTCAACTGGTAGGAGGTACCGGTCCCAAGGTTTCATTCGACGACGAAGGTTCAGAAATCATAGAGAAGAAAACAAAAAGGGTGATTCTCAAGTCAGAACGCAAAGGCGAAATGTTTTCTCTCAATCTCAAACCAATCAAAGGAAATCCAGCTATATGTCTTTTATCCAAATCCCATTCTGACGAAAGCTGGTTGTGGCATCGAAGGCTCTCACATCTCAACTTCAAAGACATCAACAAGCTTGTCACAGGAGGTCGTGTTAGGGGTCTCCCATTGCTCAAGTTTGATCGAGAACATTTGTGTGTTGCATGTGAAATGGGGAAGCAAATTCGTCAAAGTCATCAATCTATTATAAATACAAAAGTTGTTGAACCACTTGAGTTGCTTCACATTGACTTGTGTGGTCCATCATCTATCGAAAGCATTGGCGGTAGCAAGTATATTCTTGTTATTGTTGATGATTTCTCACGTTTTACATGTGTGTTCTTTCTAAAGCACAAATCTGAGGCTACTCCTAAGCTAAAGATGTTCATCAAGCAGGTTGAAGTGCAACTGAGAAAAGTCGTTCGCAACATCAGGAGCTATAATGGACTAGAATTCAAGAATAAAGAATTTAAAGACTTTTTGGCAGAAAAAGGAACCAGTCACAACTTCTCAGCCCCCTACACGCCTCAACAGAACAGAATTGTCGAAAGACGAAACCGATCCTTGTGTGAGGCGGCCTGAACGATGCTAAGTTTCGCTTCTCTTCTGTTATATTTCTGGGCTGATGCTATTGTTGCAGCATGTTTCACACAGAACAGGTCGTATCTCAACAAGCGCTTCTCTCTTACTCCTTATGAGATCATCAATAACAGGAAGCCGAACATAAAATTCTTCCATGTGTTCAGCTCACGATGCTTCGTCTTCAACTCCAAAGAACATCATAACAAGTTTGACGTTAAAGCTGATGAAGGAATTTTTTAGGATATTCTCTTACTTCAAAAGCTTACCGGGTCTTAAATAATGTCACACCCCAAAACCAAGAACGGCGAAAACGTTCGGGGGCGGAGGACGTCATGTATAATATCAACAACAATGTAAAGTAGTAAACAAGAAACAACATCATCCATTGCATTAATAAAATAATTATTATACAATTGTATTCTGTCAAATTTTGATAAACACTAAAGCATAAATCAAAATGAAAGATAAGTCTTGAATAAGCTCCATCTTCCTTTCTTCTTGCATCGGTACCTATCTAAGATGACCTGAGGATACAAGTAATTTTGAAAGCGAGTATCAGCTATAAAGCTGGTGAGATCATAAGTTTTAATGTGTCTTAATTTGTAAAAACTTATAATCTTTTAAGACTTGACATTGTTTTGAAAGAAAGCTCATAAAAGTATGAAAAGGTTTGTAGATCAGCTGTAAATGTTTGAAGCCCTAGAATCCCTATGATTCCTATTAGTAACAAAAGGAGTCTTCTACCAAGACTTAACTGTGCTCTTTGTAGTCTTCTACCAAGACCTAATTGTGTTACTATTATTATCATTATAAGAAATTTTATCCTTTGGTACAAGGATACGTAAATATAATTTTACCTCATTGGTTATGTGAATGAGTCACAATTATGGGAAATAATATAACTAACCGGAATCATACCCTTTGGTACTGTAAACGTTAACTTTAAGCCATCCGTAGACGTACTCTTTACCTCTGTTGCTAACAGCTGGGTATAGGAATAGTTAATCCCTTAATCGTGCACCTGAAAAGGTACCAACCGTTTGACATCCGTAGATGTACTTTTACCTCTGTAGCTAACAGAGATTCTAGGAATGGTCAATCCCCCAACTCGCATCCTCTGGTACTAGGATAATAACCTATTCTATCTCGTCGATTATGTGATCTTATCACAAGGAAAAGGTAAGAACACGGATTTAATAACGGAGTCGATACATATAAAATGTAATAGGACTCCTACTGATGTATCTATGCACAAGTACTCCTATAAGTATAGTAATGTAAATATTATAGTAGTACGGTAAGGTTCTACGTGCTGCTAGCTGTAATGTGTGTTCTCTCTATCTAGCAAGTATAACAATATAAACGTTCTACTATAGATGTATATGTTCTCGTCCTAGTATAGTTTGTACATGTAATGTATAGTAATGTTTTAGAAAGTATTGACTCATGAATGAACTGACTCATTTTATGATATCGCATTCTAGTAATGGTTCTGGTATCTTCCTGAACTACCCATATGGTAGCTTACTAGTAATCTAAGTGGTATGTATGGACGTGGATGTATACCCTTGTTACCCAAGGGCATAGGATGAACTGGAAGGACCTTTTATGACTTTATATGTACACATGATATATAACTAATATTTAAACGACCTTCAGACGAGTATCCAATATCCCACCAGACCACATCTCAAGGCGCGAAAAGGAAATAGGGTGGATAGCCTTCCTAAGTCTTTTAAACATTTATTATATAACTATACATATAGAGGCATGCAATTTATAATATAAAAGCATAAATAAGTTTGGTAAAACATTTGAAACATAAATATTAGTTTAAGGAAAGATCGACTTGATGTCAATCTATAAAACAATTTGAAGGCGTAAGTTTGATAAAACAATATAAGTATAAGGAACATTTGTTTGAAACACAGTTGTAAATAAGTTTGAAATATGATAAACAGAGTAAGAGGTACAGTGTAATAAGGAGTTTAAAACATATAAAATGTTTATAAAAATCATTTGAAGGAAACTGTTTGGTAAAACGGCTAATGAGTAGCCAAATCTTTTGAATGTTGTATATTAATCACATGTGATTGATGTAATAAGTATCATGATTCTACTTGTATCCCCCCCCCCCCCCATAAAACATTTAAAATAGTTTAAAACATTAGTTAAGGGGTATGATGTCACACCCCCGAACCAGACGGCGGAAACGTCTGGGGGCTGTCGTGACTCAATTGTATACCATAACATTGAATATATATGAAACATAACAACATTCGTCGCCATTCATCAATACAGTACAACCAGTAGCGTTTACATGAAATTCATTGGTTAAACATTACATTCCCAAAAATTAAATTGTTCAATTCATACATAGATAAACTGCAACCGTCACTGAATATGATTTCCCTTGATTCACTGGTTCCCTGAGAATACAAGTATTTTGAAAAACGTCAACATATGAAATGTTGGTGAGTTCATAAGTAATGTTTGAAATCCAATGTTTGTATTGTTTGAAAACCACCAGAAAATCCGATATTTTCTGAAATGAAAAACATTCGAAAATGTTTGTGAAGATCCATAGGTATGCCTGTTTGTTTCTGTACTTGTGAAAATTGTTTATTAAAAATTATATGCGTTTCGAGTCCGATATGTTTGAAAAACCTAGGAAAACCCGATGTTTTCCTAATCCTTTGATATCCGTTAAGTTGCGTTGAAACCATTACAAAGATAGGAGTGTCATTCCCAGGCGACGTTGGATTATTTTTGAGCATGATTATTTACTACAAACCCGCATTACACAAACGCCCAGTTCATAGTAATACTAACGATCCCGAAGGCGTCGTTCGTACAAATCACGTTATCCAGCTGCCCTGACTATGTGTCGTCCCACATCCGAAGAGTAAGAGGACACGAAGGCCTCGATGACTCTATTAATCGGTTGGGGATAATATGCGTACGAGGGGTCCCCGACCCGCCTCGCAAAATATGCAGACTTTTCTAGCAATACCAAGGACCCTTGGGGACCAGTGGTATACAAGCCATTGAAAGTCCCTCTACGTTGTGCCAAGTCGGTGAAACTCAACACTTCGTAGAAAATATGCGTCTTCGGGCCTTAAGATCAGGTCATTGGGCTAGCTAGGCCCAACAAGCAAGATTTTACACTTTTGGGGCCCGAAGATGGTGCGTAGACGTCTGTGCACACTCGTATGTAAGCTAAGTTCCCAAACGTTATTTGTATGAATCGTAGTGTAGTAGTGTCGTAGTGTTAGTAGTTGTATATTTCTATTGGTTCGAGACCGAGCCAATTCGTTTAACAACGACTTTTGGTATTGTAATGTATTGTATTTCGTCGAAAGCCGCGGTGCCATTATTTGATCAAATTGTGTATATTGAATTAGCCTTGAAATTTTTCTGTTTCCAGCCCCTCATTGTTTGTAAAATTTACATTTTCAACCCTTTTATTAAATACTTCCCGGTTTGGTCCTTAAACTAATTTTCTTGACATTTTAACACCAAAAATTATTGAAATTAATATTTTTCAGCATATTTTTCATAGAAAACAGTTTAAGTCCCTGAAAATGCAGTTTTCTCGGTTTTAATCCCTTCTTTTCGCAACTTTGACAATTTTGGCCCACATTGGAAAATTTTTGCAACTTTGGCCCTTTTTAAATTTAAAAAGCATTTTAAACCTTTGAAAAGGATTTGGAACACTTATAGTCCACTTTTTTTACAGAAAATCACAGTTTTGGCCCTCCAAAACAGAAAAATTCGCATAATGGGCCTCATTGGGCCAAAAATGTCATTTTTAGCCCATTAAGCTTGGAATTTATGTTTTTAATCCCCTAAATGAGTATATTTCCAGAAATTGATTTATGGAAACTGTCTTGGCACACTTCATCCAGCAGAATTCGTGATATGCCAATTTGGACCCTTAATTTTGTATTTTTCACATTTTAGGCCCAAAATTTGTGTTTTTAATCCAAAGAAAATTGTTACTAAACCACTTAGCCATTTTTCTTGAAACACTTTGTATGTAGAAATATATTTGAAGCTAAAATCATTTCACACAAGATATATCTCGGTTTTGAGGGGTTTTATGGCTAGATCCAACATTATAACACACAAATGCATACATATAAGCATGGAAATCATACAAGGCATACAAAACACATATAGATCTACACTTTCACTTGTATTCCCCCCCCCCCCCCCACAAAACTCATAAAAACAGAAAATAGGGGGTATGAAGCTCACCTTGGGTGTTGATTCGGTTTTTGAAGAAAGATTGGAAGAAATGAAGTGATTTTTGGCCTTTGCACTCCTTGATGAAATTTTCGAGTTTATGGGGTTTCTAGAGTGCAAGATCATGATTTTTGCATGGATTAGGAAGAGATTTTTGATAAATAAGGAATACAAGTCATAGATCCAAGCAAAACCTTACCTTAGATGATGATTTTGTGGAAGAACTTCCTTGAATGCTTCCTAATTTTCGAGATTTTGGATGGAGAAGAGGAAGAAGTCTTGAGTGAATTTTAGAGAGAGTTTGTGAGTGTTTTGTGTGTGTGTGGTGTTGCTCTCGGCCGAGTTCAAGAAGAGAGAGGGAGATATAGACATGAAGTGATGTGCATGGATACATGGAATGGATTTGCATGGAGATCCACAAGACAATAAGGAGGTGGCACACTAAGGTCAACCCTCTTCTTGGGCTTGAGCTTTTGGGCCGAGAATAATGGAGGAAATGAGGGTGTTTGGGCCTTAAATACTTAAGCCCAATTTTCATGGTTAAGTTGAGTGATTTTTGGTCCAAATAAATTTAAATGTGATTTTTATGACTTGTTAGGGTCAAATTAGGTTAATTATGGTTCATAGTCATTAATTTATTTCATTCTAGGTCCAACATGGCTCACAATATTGAAATAAATAGATGTGAGTCCAATTAGAGCCCAATTAGGGTTCTAAGCCCATGATAGTCCAATTGGAAGCTTATTGGTCCATTTGGATCCAATAAGGAAGTTCTAGTCCAAAATAGACTTAACAAGAACTTCTAGGGTTTTCCAATTGTTTGATGACTACTTGTAGTACTTGTATAATGTATTTGATTGAAGTTTTTGATTCACATTAACTTGAATGTTTAGATTACATGACACAAAATTTCCAGTTGTGACATATGAACTCCCTTGATTGAAGTGGTTGATTTGAAATAGTCTAGAGAAGAATCGAGCAGAACTTCGATAGGAAGAGTTGAAAACGCGGGAAAATCTCGGGAATCTCGGGAATCTCGAGAACACAAAACCTTCCTTCGGGACTTGAAGGTGAAAACCGGGGCTTTGGGAGGGTCTCGGGGGCTTAAACGCAGAGTTTCGGCGCGAGAAAGAAGGGAACTGAGCAATGGAACTCGGAGCCCTTGAAATCTATTTATAGGGGCATTTTTGGGGTGTGCCACGTCGTGGCAACCTTTTTCCACGTCGTGGGCTTGGTCGTAACTGCATGCGTCATCCCAAGTTGCATCTGGGGGCCTCCCGGAGGTGTCAGGAGATTTGCCACGTCGTGGCACTGCTTGCCACGTCGTGGTCTCTGACAGCATCGGATTTTGGACCCCGAACTTGTAAAATCCATAACTTTCGCATACGAGCTCCGTTTTCGACGTTCTTTATATGCACGCGTAGCTAAAAATATGATCTACAACTATCGTTTAGACTTCATCGGCAAATTTTGAATTTATTTTTAATTATTTATTTTTAACGGGCCGGGACACGAAAAGTCCGTTAAAATTCCATAACTTCCTCCTCCGATGTCCGTTTTCGGCAGACTTTTCGCCGTTGCGCTACTAATGTTGAGACCTTAGATTCTCATTTAGGATGTTTTGGTCAAAAGTATCTCGAGCTCTGTTTCGAGTTTTTAGCTGTCTACTGCTATACCCGAATCTTGGAAAAATCATAACTTTCTCATACGAAGTCAGATTTGGACGTTCTTTTTATGTACGCTCACGGTTTGAGGTTATCTATAACTTTCATTTAGATACTTAAGGATATAAAATATTGTATTGAAACTTAGCGTTTTTCGTTTAATCGGTGTTGCCGGTTTTGCCGAGAATCTTCGGTTGGTCATAACTTCTTCGTTATAACTCGGATTTTAGGGTTCTTTATATGTACGAAAACCTTGATACGATTCCTACTACTTTATTTAACCCAAATAAGATTTTAGGAAAGTTATATTTTGACCTAAATTTGATTGGTTTTACATTACATTGTCTCGAAATATCGGGTTGTCACAAATAAGCTCTCTAGGAAGATCGAAGAAACATATTATGTGACTTTCGATCATAACTACATCAAAAAGCTAAAAGCTACTGAAGAAACAATTGGAGAGATTTTCACTCAAACAGGTCAAGTCACGGCCTCGATTGCTAATATGTTCGATCAGTTTGTAGAACTAGTCGATGAACCTGAGAAAGCTACTCTCTCGGAAGCCAAGGCAGCAGACAACAAAGTCGACCATCTGAAGCAAATTGTCAAAGATGCCGCCAAACTAATGGGTGAAGGAGAACAAGTTCCAAATGAACCTCCTCAGCAAGGCGCTTCAGTTGAGGGGGAGAATCCACCTTCTTCAAAACAACCGAGCTCACAAATTGAGGAGGAGAATTCTATTCCAGTTCCACCCGAAAGCTTGACAACACCCGAAAGTCTTGTAGCACCAGAAAGTCCAGCTACACCTGAATGCTCATCTGTCGAGGGGGAGAACTCCGATATGTTCTACGATGACGATAGTCAATCTGAATTGGAAGAAATGGTCAATGCTGAATTGGATCCATCCTATGATCCAAATTACCCTCCTCTTGTTAAATGGACCAGAGATCATCTTGTATCTCAGATAGTGGGTAATGTCTCTAAAAAGGTCCTGACCCGATCTCAACTGAAGGCAAAGCAAACATCTCTATTCTCCAAAGTAGAGTTCTGGATGTATAATTCTTTTCTATCAAAAGTTGAACCGAAGACAGTAAATACTGCTCTTGATCATTCTGACTGGGTTCAAGCTATGCAAGATGAACTCAACGAGTTCGAAAGAAACAAGGTGTGGCACCTCATTCCAACTCCTAAAGATGCCTCATTTGTTGCTCTCAACTGGGTATTCAGAAATAAAATGGACAAGGAAGGCAATGTGATTCGAAACAAAGCTCGTCTCGTGGTGAAAGGATATTGCCAAGAAGAAGGAATTGATTATGAGGAAACTTTTGCTCCGGTAGCGAGGCTGGAATCTGTTCGAATATTTCTGGCCTATGTTGCACACAAGAACTTCGAGGTCTACCAAATGGACGTGAAATGCTCCTTTCTGAATGGAGAACTTGAAGAAACAGTTTACGTGGAGCAACCTCCTAGTTTTGTCAATGAAAAGTACCCAAATCACTGTTATATTCTAGACAAAGCTGTTTACGGGTCTGAAACAAGCACCTAGGGCATGGTATGAAACGCTCACCAAGTTTTTAAAGATGTCAAAATTCAAACAAGGTTCGGTTGACCCAACCTTCTTTCGTAAGAAGGAAGGTAACCACCTTATGATAGTTCAAATCTATGTCGATGATATCATCTTTGGCTCAACGAATCCTAGCTTAACAGCTGAATTCAGAAAGCTGATGGAGACTAAATTTGAAATGAGCTCAATGGGTCCGATTAACTTTTTCCATGGTTTAAATATTAGACAGGGACCCGAACGCATCTTTATCAACCAGGAAGCATACACCAAGACTCTTCTTGCTAAATTTGGCATGATGGGAGACTCAAAAGTTAAAGTTCCAATGGCATTCGGCACCAAGCTCACACCATCCTTGGAAAAACCGACAGTCGATATTACGTTATATCGCCAGATGATTGGTTCTTTAATGTACCTTACTGCTAGCAGGCCTAATATAATGTTTTTTGTGTGTTACTGTGCTAGATTTCAGGCGAATCCTCGTGAACCACATATGCTTGCCATGAAAAACATTCTCCGGTATCTGAAACGAACCAACTCTCTTAGTTTATGGTATCCATCAAACTCAAGTTTCTTCGTTCAAGCCTACTCAGATGCAGACCTTGGAGGTTGTGGTTTAGACAGGAAAAGCACCACTGGAGGCTGCCAATTCCTAGATGGAAAGTTGGTTAGCTGGCAATCAAAGAAACAGACATGTGTCTCTCTGTCTACAGCCGAAGCAGAGTACATCGCAGCTGCCTCCTGTACATCTCAAGTGATTTGGATCCAAAGCCAGCTCTGGGACTATGGACTCAATATGAAAAAGATCCCACTATATTGTGACTCTGAAAGTGCAATTAGGATCTGTCATAACCCAGTGCAACATTCCAAGACCAAGCATATAGCACTGAGGTATCACTTCATTAAGGATCATGTGGAAGATGGGAACGTCGAAATTCACTTTGTTCGAACCACTTATCAACTGGCTAACATCTTCACCAAAGCTCTTCCTGAAGCAACTTTCAATAAAATTCTACAAGGGCTAGGAATGATGGAATTGGAGTCAGTACTAAAGACTACTTCTCAAAATTAAAAGTTGGAAGTGAAATGTACCGAACGTTCGGGTTCGGGTTACATATGTGCCGAAATGAACCGAACGCTTGGGTTAGGTCGCATCATCTGATCTTCGCTTATCACTCAAAGGTAGTTTCTCTGGTTGTAAACCTTTTTGTATCATTCTCTCAAATTCATTTCACTTATTTTCAAAGTTCTTTTCTTTTTCAAACTTATTTTTTTTTTGCAACCGAAATAGACCGAACGCGCGGGTTCGGTTCAAATTTTTTTTTTTGTGTGTCTCATTTTTTTTAATTTTTCTTTAAATCAAAAATTCCAAAAATCTTTTTCTTATTTTCTTTTCGTGAATTCAAAAACTCCAAAAACATTTTTTATTTTTATTTGTTCGATAATTGTTTTTTGTTTTGTTTTGTTTTGTTTTGTGTCTCATATTTTTGTGTGGATCTTTGTGGGGAAATTATTTCATTAGTTAAGTGTCCCTAGAAGCATGCTGATGTATGTGTTCAAAGCCTCACCTGATTCTAAATAATAGCCTTACTGACTTGGTACATACAAACCTTGTCTTCCCAATTAGGCTTTCATATTTATTCTAATCATGAGCTACCTAACTCTCTTCTCACATGAGATAAGAGTTTTCTTCTTGGTCCTTCTTTTAAACAACATAGGTACTTTGGTTTTTCATTACACCATCTACACTACTTTTCTCCATCTCATTCGCTTCATAAACGTAACCCTTGAGACTCTCAGAAATTACCACTAAGGTTTATGGTTACACAATTTATGTGTTTATGATCTTAGCTTCGTGTCACTACATACTAAGTGAAACCCACAATTCAATACCTACTATGCATTGACGGTGAACAATCAATTTTGCTCTAGCTTTCACTAACGAATTGACGGACTTATCAATGAGGATGGAAAGTAAAATCTCTAATTTTCTTTTGTGTGATTCCTATGAAATTGTTAAATCCCATAACATTTCTTCCCTTGGAATCCAGTTTTAATTTTTTTTTGAGTTTTTACATAAACTATTTTATCTAGCCACTTAAATTATTTCAAACCTACTTGTTCAACAGACTACATTGGTCTCACAAGTACTTCGTTCGATTTCTGTCTTATATCAAAATCAGGAATTCTGAACTGAAGCGAAAGCCACCCAAATTTGCCTAATTAAAAGAATCCTTTCAACACTTCTCAATAAGTGTCTGATCGTTATTTAACGGGAAACCATACAAACACTTTAAAGTCTCTCTTGACTTTGAAGGAAGAGATTCGTGCCCGGGATACTTTGTTTCGTGTCTTTACTGACATCACAAATTCCCTCATATGTGTTGCTTTATTTCCTTTTCTTTTACACACTAAGCACGAAAATCTTTTTGATTTTCTAAAATTCTGGTTTCATCAATTCCAAGGCATAACTTTTAATGGGATTTGAAGTTATAAAAGATTTATGGCTCACATTGCTCCACGTGGTTAAATTTGCTTTAAGATGACGTTTAATCTAAACGGATAAGATGCTGACTCAGGCGGGAGTCCAATCGATTTGATTTTCAAACGGCGCTTGAAGGCCAAGCGTGTGAAGTGGAACCGTTTCGTTTAAAAACGGCGCCTGATGGGAAGGCGCGTGAATCAGGACTGTTATTCTCTGTCATGCGTAATCATCGGTGACACCAACTGTCACACATCAATCACTTCTGAAAAACCCTTGGTATTTCCCTTGAAGATTTGGGACAGATTCTTCTCTCTCCTTTACCCACAGTATAAAAGGTAACTTCAACCATTGTTTACCTCTTTACTGCACCCAAATTTCAGAGAGCAAGAAATTCTTCTCGTACTCTACTGTTCATCATCTCTCCCATCTTCTTCACAACAATGGCGGATTCATCATCAGTTCATGCCACTTCCCACATCATGCCGATTCGTCCTCAACAGAGGTTGATCATCGATCTTACTCCTCAGGTCTATCATGCTTTCATGTTCCCGATAATCTAATGCCTCAAGTACTCGCCGCTTTCTCCTGCACTCACCAAAGCTGAAGCTGTTCCTATGGAGTTCTTATCTCATATTTTCGCTACTGCTCATTACGACAAGTCAGTCGACAGGATCTTCTTCGACGTGCTTGATCACAAGGCGTCAATCTCCAAGCAGCGATTCTACTCAATTTTAGGGTTTGAACCTGATTCATCTAGGGTTAACCCTTAATCGATTCTGGTGGGTCACATGTTCTCTATGTTCTACAACATGGGGTATACTGAGGTGCTGACAACGGTCACGAAGTTCAAGAAATCGTGCCTGCCTCCTCAGTGGAATGGGTTGTTTACACTGTTGTTCAAGGGGTTGTCTGAACGCAGTGCTGGATCAGACGGAGCGAGTCGTCTGTTCATCTCGATTCTTTATGGGGTCTACAACGGTATCAATCTGGACTACGGGTCGGTCCTATGGCAGCAGCTCATTCAGAGTCTGGCTTCTACTTCTCGGCATTCCGAGATTTCCTATGCTTGTTTTTGTACTGTCATTACAAAATGGGTGATGGACAAGTACCACGTCCCCATTGTCACTGGTTCTCCAATGTCTTCGATTGGTACTTTCATACCACGAAGATCATTGTCTCCGATGCCTCAAAGTTTCAATTCATTGGCTCCATCCCTGAGTCGATGTATGGAGACGTTCCTGATGACAGCCGAATCATTAAAACCTACAAGGAGTTTCGTCGCTCTGGTCCTAGAGAGCTTACTCCTGAGATAATCAAGTCCATCCATGAAGCTGACAAGCCTTCTCCAAGGGGCAAGAAGAATGACAAAGGGAAAGACAAGCAGGTTGGCAAGGGAGCGAAAGGTCCTTCTCCCAAAAAGCATAAAACTACAAAGACTGTTCAGTCTCCTCCGCTGAAGAAGAGAAAAACCCAACCAAGGCGAAAGCTAATAATCGCTTCCTCCTCAAGCGAATCTGAGGAAGAGCGTTCTCACTCTAACGACTCTCCTCGTGGTAACACTCCTCCACGATCGCCTACCCCAGAAATTCATGTTTCCACTTCACCAATCTTTTCTCCACCAGTTACCATTCCTATTTCCATTCCCCCCATAACCTCCACCACTCAAATACCACCTACCTCCATCCCAGTACCCCCTCCCATCTTTACAGCAGCAACCACCACAACCGCCGAAGTAAGAACCAACGTATCTGATACGGGGGCTCCTACTAAAGCACCCGAACCCACACTAACTACCGAACATACATCCCAACCCGAACCAACTACCACTACCGAGCCTCCACCCTCGGCGGGGAGGATATGACATTTGATTCGGTCTATTACAGTCCGTATCAGGTACAGAGTGACGACGATGATGATGCTCCCGTTACTAAGAAGCATCTCAAGGAGCTTCACGAAAAGATAGATTCGCTCATCGCCTCCTCTTCTTCATCACAGTCCTCCATCTCTGAAGCTGCTATTCAGAGGATAGTTGACGCTTTTACTAAGGCTCATGAAGCCTCCGTTAGCTCAGCTACTGCCACCATTGCTGCATCCACCAAAGTTTGTGAGGCTGCGACCGAAAAAGTTGAAAAGCTATTTACTGATGCTTCTTCTTTGTTGAAGTCTTTACAGTAAACTGTCGAAAGCACCAAAACGAAGCTTGACCCCATCGTCAACATGCTGGCTACCTCAGTTGCCTCTGAACTGAAGTCATTTACCGCTCTTCGTCAAACTCTCTCAGACAACAACTCAGTGTTTAAGGCGACGATTGAGGAGCGATTGACCAAGCTCCAAGAAGATCTTGCTGCTGAAAATTCTCTTATGGATGCTCTTGCCAAAAAGACCACTGCTCTGAAGGTCAAGAGTCTTCAACTCTCCAATTCTCAAAAGGAGATTGAGTCTCTTCGATCTGAAAGAGATATTGTGTCTTCGTGTGTTTCGGATGTCCACGCAGCCATTTCAAACATCCTGGAAGCACATGACCCGATCCTCAACTACTCTGTGAGGCGTGATCTTGCAGAAAAGCTTGCTCCTGCCCTTTCTCTCCTGAGCAAGATTGAAGGGCTCCTTGACTTTGTGTCCATTTCGAAACAAGGGGGAGAGAGTGTGTCTCAACCGCCTCCTACTTCTACAGCAACAAAAACAACTGAACCTCCTCCTACAGGCCAAGCCTCAGGTTCAGGTGTAAAAGACAAGGGCAAGAAAATTGTTGAAGAGAGCGATGATGACAAAGAGAACATTGCCGATCTTTTGAAGAAACAGGGTCGAGACAAAGATGCCGACATCAGCGCTCGTGTGGCTAGAGAGGCTGAAGAAGCCGAAAGAAAGCAGAAAGAAGCTCACGACCTTCTCGAGAGTAGAAAAACTCTTTTTCCTCCTTGGACTCTTGAGAAGTTGCTGAAAGAAGCCATCAAAACTCCAAGCGTCTTGTGGCTAGAACCAGTAATCTCACTTGATCGTGATAATTCTGTCGATTTTCAGTTCGACATGCCACTGACCCGAAAGGCGTTCGTCTTTCATGCCTTTGAAAACATTGTTGAGTTCCCTCATCCTCATCCAAAGGTTGACAGGGATTTGGTAGAATTCTTTCTGAGGGCCGCTCAACCACAGTATCAAACATGGAGCGCTCAGAAGATAGTCAATGTTCGGGTCCTCAAGCCATATCTGGAAGGAAACTTCACCAACGTTCGGTTTAAGGTGCTGAGAGGATCTACCAAGACCGAACATGCCATCTCGCTTGTTGATCTTCCCAACTTGAATCCACACGACTGGATAATTTTGCACAACATCCTTCTTACAAATGAACCAGAATATGGTCCGATCATTGACCACTTCAAGAGGATGCTTGTTTGTTACATCATGGAAGTCGCCAAGATGGATCAGGAGATAGCGAGTGTCTTCAAGAAAAAGCCTACTATTTCTCCTGTTGGCTCAGCAAGTGATCTCAACATGATGTAGATGAGTAAGATAGACCTGAAGAGAAGCTCTATTATGTTTACCAGAAACGAAGGCCAAAAATGCTTGTTCGCTTTGGCAGACAAACATCTCTACACCACTGCATGTCTGGAACATGTCTTAGGGATTATTCATCGGTGCAAGCAAAACTTTGCTGATGACAAGAAGTACTTTGATGATATGATCCAGTGGTACATTTGCTTCAGACAGACGATCCTCGCTCTTATCTCTCGTCTATTTGATACCACCAAGAAGGTTCCGGCAGTTGGTCCAAGCAAGAAGAAATGATAGTCTCGCTCCAAATTGACGCAAAGGGGGAGATTGTTAGGTCCAGTTTAGTGTTGCGTCTTTGGGCTCGTTAGCTAGTCCATGTTTTGTCTCTGGTATGGGCCTGTCCATCCGTGAGTTCCGTATAGGGTTTATTATATATAGATGCTTGCATGCATTCTTAAACGTAATGTTTTGATAGAGATTTTATAGCGTAAACGTTCTTATCTTTTGTAACCCTAGAATCCTCTACAGCGGAAGTTCTTCATCGAGCTCTGCTGAGGATTGAGTAAATCAAATCATTCGACTCATTCAGATCCATACTTGTGTTTTTGTTTAACTATTATTACTTTCTTTATTCGCCTGTTTTAAAGATCTAATCGATCAAAGAGTTTTATAAACTCATCATTATTATAAGAAAACCAATTAATCATAATTTTGTTTACATAAACAGCTAGCTTATTTGGAGTTTATGATAAATGATAAGAATGAAAAAAGACAAAAATATATGCACTACATTTTTGGGATTATGAAATGATGGTGAAAAGGGGAAAAGTTGAGTTAAAGAGTGGTGACTTTGGAACTTTAGAATGGAATGATGATGTTATAGAGAATGATGAAGAATCCGACACCGATGAAAATGAAGATATGAAACTCGATGTAAGTTAATAATCTATATAATTAAAAAAATTGAAGTTAAATTACAGATATATGTTATAAAATTGTAGTTAAGATGAAATTGATAAAGTGATTCACATTGTGAATATAAAAGTGTATTTTATTACTTTCTCTATAATAAATTCACAAAGTGAATATGTAATTTATTAAAATGCATTAAAAATGTGATACTTCATCAATGCATTCATATTCTGAAACTGTAATTTATTATAGAAAAAAGTTTAAAAAAATCATTTTGTTTGACATTTTTTATCTCATTTCGCAGGAATTGGTATTCAAAGCGAAAACGAATTACAAAATACTAGTGAATGATAAAATGAAGTTTGGAAAGTTAATTGAGTTTTTAACAACAAAATTCACAGAAAACGATGAGTTGAAAGTTATGAAGAAAGTATTTGAACAAGAATTCATTTATAAAACTCAAAATAAAGATGATGCAAAAGGTGACAGTGATGAAGATGAAGAAAAAAGCAATGAGAATTTGAATGAACATGAAATAAAGAATCAACCAATCATGGTAACTCCAGGAAATTTGTACAATGATCCAATAGTGCATGAGATTGCTGATTCTATTCAATGTATTTTAAATTTTGATGATTATGATGATTTTGAAAATAAAAAAACAATAATATATGATAAAAAAAGGAAAAAAATACTAGAAAATCGTCAATGCCTAGTTTTTCACTTGGACTTGGTCTTGGTCTAACACAATAGTTTCAAGAAAGAGATGAAAGCAGTGAAGATGAACACATGAAGAAAGAAATAAAAGTTGCAAAACTTGATGAAGGAGAAAGTTATGATTCAGAAGAAACAGAATGTGACAATAATATCTTGGGAATTGAAGATGATGAAGACAAAAAAGAGAAGTAGGAAAAAGATTAAAAAATCATCACTGAAGCTATCTTCTCCTTATAATAAAAAACAGGTTTATGCATCAAAATTTGTAGATCCAAATGAAGTAAAAGTATCAGATAGAATTTTTTCCAGAATTGGTAATAGTAGGTAATAATTCATGTTATCTTTTATTTAAATACAATAGTATATAAAATGCAAACACAAATTAATTTTTTATTAACTTCTTTTTTGTTTTATTTGATTACAAGTTAAGTGAGAAGGTATTTCAGAGTAAGAGAGGTTATGTGCTTGGAAGAGGAATGATTGAAATAATGCAGGCAAGATTATGGGTACATGCACATGTCATTAATGCTTGGACTGATATTTTGAACTATGAAGAAAAGCTTAAATCAAGTTCTATAGTGAATTGGTATTTCTTTGATACATCAATGGTGGTAAGTTAATTAAAAAATATATATCATGATAATGTTGATAATATAATAAATAAAATTTTCAATAGTTCTGAATAAGTAATAAAATTCACACAGTAAATCCCATTATAATTCATAGTGTGAATAATTTTAAATTTTAAATTTACCTTATTGTGAATTTAACAATTTACTCTTTAAAGTTTGATGTATATTTAAATGTTTTTGTAGAGACAGTTCATATTTGACAAAAATATCCCTTTCAATGAAAGATTTGATAAATTTGAGTCAAATATCAAAGATACAATGAAAAGGGACAAAGAACTTTTGACATTTGAAAAAGTTCACTTGGTAATAAACTGTTCCTTTTCTTGAATATATTACATATTTTTAACTAAGTTTAACAATTTAAATTATTAAACAAGTGTTTTTACCAGTTCATCAAAAAAATCACTTTTACATCATCTACATAAACTTAGAGGAACCAGCGGTTGATGTCATTCACATTAGGAATTCAGTTACAAAGTTTTCTAGAGCTTATCGTGATGCACCTAATGAATTGGTAAGAATAGTAAATTTACATTATAAATATAAGTATTAATAGACTGATAACCTAAATAAAATAATAATTATAGAAAATGACAATTTCTTTTTTGTAGAAAACACTTTTTAGTAGGTACTTGATGAGGGTCAATCACAAATCAACTTTAACTTTGGAGGGTGTTGAACCAGAAAGGGTGAACATGAATTGGTGCACGAGGAATAATCATGTTGACTGTAGAGTTTTTTGCATGCGTCATATAGAGACATATATGGGAGATAAAATAGTAAATTGGACATGTGGATCGCCAAAAGAATCAAAACAACAACAAAGTGTGTTAAACGATTTACGCATTAAGTATTTGACAACGATACTATTGAGTGACTCAAACACATACAAGTCAAAAATCATTGCACAAACAGCTAAGTTTGCAAAAAAGACTAATGAAGAAATAAAAGATTTGCTCAACAAGGGATGGGAAAAAAGGGGAGAAAGGATATAGTACTTCAAGGATTGGAAAAAGAAGTATAAAACTTAAAACTTAGTTTTCTATTCATAATTAGTATAAGTTTAGATGCACTTTAATTTCTTTAAGAACATATACATGCTTGTTATGTTACAATTTGATGTTAGTTTCTATATCAAATATAATGAACTTTACTAAATACATAAAAGATGTTTATATTTTCATGTGAATGTCTACATGTATATTATACAATTACATGTTTTATTAAAAATATGATATTGGTGTGTGGGTGGGGGGGAGTGATTATATTTCTACTTTGAATAAAGAATTGAAAGTACATTGTCATTTCATACATTTACTTCATTTCTTTTGGTCTAAATGATTAAATGTTAATGTAATAACAATACAATATATGTAGAAAATTTACATTGTTTATATGTTAACCTTGTGAAAATTTTATATGTAAGATTCACAATGTGAATTACAGTACATATTATAACATGTATATTTTATATGTAAGGTTCACAATGTGAATTATGGTACATATAGATCATTAGAACAATTAATAGTTGAGATTCACAATGTGAATTAAATTACATTAAGACAATCTTTAACATGAAAATTTTATATATGAGATTATCAATGATAATTAATATACATAAATTAAATCATTAGCATGAAATTTTTATTAGAAAATATTCAAAAAACTAACAATAAAAAAATATCTTTAACCAAAAACAATAAATTTGAAAAAAAATATATTATATTATTAGAAATAAACTCTAAAACAATGAATATCAAAATTAACATCAATATTTCAACATTTCTATCCATTAAATGATCATTACAAAAATCAAATCTTATTTTAGTTGTCTTAAAAAGAAAAAATTAGAAACAATCAGCCTTCTGTAACCTCAGATTCTAAATCACACTTCTTTAACCTCAAAATGCAACTCCTAGCATTGTGATTTGGTTTATGACATAAACTGCACAACCTAGAACCCTTTTTAGATTTCTCAATCACTTTCTCTCTAGTGCTCTTGATTCTTTTACCACTGGCCCATCCCTTGTTTCTGATCCCCTCTGGATTATGAATGTTGATAACATCAGGTATTGCATCTCCAATAATTTTTTCAATGTGAATTGCTCTACTCGAAGATGCCCTTGATGAGGTACATAAAGGAATACCACTATCAACCTCCTGAAGTTGCTTTATATATTTAGCCAACTCATCCTCATTATTTTCTATCTTGTTAATGGACAAACGAAGAATAGCATGCGCATCTTGAATCAAACATTCACTTTTACCGCCTTTATGAGGATATGAGTACTTTTTTCTCAACAATCCATCACCTATGATATCTTTTCCCTATCTCCTCAAAATGAAATTTGATGGAATTTCATCATACTCTTTCATATTTAATATGAAAAACATATGACGACATAACAATCCTTCCTGGACAAAAAGCATGCAGCTAAAACTGATGCTAATGCTATCACCCCTTCTACTAAATACAACCTACAAAATTATCATTAATAAACAAATTAATATGTGAATAAGAAATTCTATCTCATACCATTCGATAAAAATTATACAAATTAACATCGATTCACATTATTAATCAACAGGACATTAGAAATCATAATACTATAATATAAATATGTACTTCAAATCAAATTCACAAAAAAAAATACGTATTCCATACTCATCTAATGAAAAGTACAAACCAATTTATAACTCTATAAAAATTCACACTGTGAAGTAGCAAAACATCCAACATTCACAGTGTGAATTTTTAAACTACATTTTATATTTAATAAATTGTATTAGGACAAAGAGACATACCTTGTAACGAGTATTAGGACAATGAGAACGAAGACTATTTCAATAGAAATCTTCAGAATCTTCATCCTCAATCACATTTTTATCAACCAACTTTTTTCTTCTTATCTCTCAAAACATAAACTTCACTTTCATCTTCAATAACTACAGATTTTTGAACATAGTAAAACACGGATTTATATAACTTTTTCTGAGTGTCCAAGAAAATATTATGTGTATAAATTTCCGATGCATGCTTTTCAATAGCCAAATGAGTCATTAGCTTGGGGGTAGTAGTTGTGGAATGATAATCTAATAAAGATTGATGATGCCTTTGCTTCTCCATTGCATTATCAAACGACATCATGAACTTCACCAAATTTGATTTATGATGCAAAAAAATGTGAGAAAGCATTTTCCAGACTCTCTGATCTTGAAGTAGTTCGCATCAAACCAAAAAGTTCAAGATCTCTCATATAAGCCAGAATCCATAAATCCTTTATTTTAAAAACAGACCTTAACCAATCATTTTTCTTTTAGATGAAACTTATCTACCATTATTGACCATAAACTTTCAAAATCTTGTGGAGAAACATTAAAGATTCCATATAATATCAAAAAATGTATTCTGGAAGTCCGGATGGTTATAAACATCGATACGAATCTAAAAAAAAGAAACACATAAGAATCATTACATATGTTGAATATTTGATGTAATTCATAGTAACATAACATTTGGTACACATTATGAATTCACAGTGTGATTTATGATTTAGATTTGTTCCTTTCATCATATGCAAGTTTACATTGTGAATTCACAATATGCTTTGTGATCTATATGGTTATAAACATATATAGAAATCAAGAAACAAAGAATATACCTTTTCCTCAAGTTTTTGAGTGATATGCCACATACATAGTCTATGCTTCAATTTAGGAAAAACAAAATTAATAGCTTTCTTCATTGATGAATCCTGGTCTATTATAATCATCATGGGAGGCTTGAAAAATGCTTTACGAAGCACTTCAAGCAACCACACATATGCGTCTGCTATCTCACGAGCTAGTAAACCAGCAGCAAAAGTAACGCAATGCTTGTGGCAGTCAACTCCAGTAAAAAGAACAAATACCATAGAATACCTGAATTTTTTTTGATAAGTGTTACTAAAAAGAAAAAAAATACCATAACAAGAACAAATAAGGATTAGGAATTACTTGTTTGTTTGATAAGTAGCATCAAAAGATAGTACATCTCCGAATTCCTTATAGTTGGCTTTCAAAGTATCATCAGCCCAAAAAAGTCTAGTAAGATGATCATCAGCATCTTTTTCGACATCAAAGGAAAAATTAGAGAAACATAATTTTCTGTTTGTCAATATATCCACAACCATTTGGGAATCTTTGACACCAATTTTATAATTCAAATCTTTATGAAAATTTTTAAAGTCAACTATAGTCCCTCCCCTAGAATCAAAGCCACCCTTCATACTACTCACCAAGTTATAAGCTTTTGAAGCACCAATGTTACAAGTACCAACCTTATGTATAAAGGATTCATCAAGAAAATACATTGTCCTATTAACCTTAATAAGTGCAACTGATCTTGAGCAACAAGTTCATGGTTGTGATCTTCAACAAACACATAAATGTAGAACATTAAAGAACATTGGAGATTCTTGAACTTTGAAACAACAAGGCATCCTTTCTTCTTTGAAGAAGTTCTCCTTCTCTTAACATCTGAAAATTTCACATTAATATTTTCATACTTGAATGACTCCGTGAAACCAGATCTACTACATGTCGAATATCTAATACGAATTGTGCCATCATTGTATCTTTTTTGACTTGACATATTCACA
This sequence comes from Lactuca serriola, assembly GCF_051521515.1. Taxonomy (NCBI): domain Eukaryota; kingdom Viridiplantae; phylum Streptophyta; class Magnoliopsida; order Asterales; family Asteraceae; genus Lactuca; species Lactuca serriola. The sequence continues at coordinate 305,559,381 of NC_136411.1, forward strand.
TCAAAACCAGATTCTTGACCATAAGTCTTGTAAAAGTCAAGACCAATATCCAATGAATGAAACAACAATCCTTTGAAAGGCTTCTTATGTATCAACTTATCATAAGGAATAAGCTGAAAAGTTTCAGTATTGTAGAGCTCAAAATCAACACAATAATGAGAATTACTGCTATTTGAATGACCAATATTCATACTTGAAGATGATTGATCATGAACTACAAAACCAAACAAAACATCTATTTTATTACATTATATATAAAATGTGAAATTCATATTAAGAAAAAAAGTTACATGATTGTTCATTAATAATTGAATGCAAATCTGAACAAGAATTACTATTATTTGAATGATCAGTATTCATATTTGAAGATGATTGATCATGAACTGCAAAACCAAAAAAAAACATATATTTTATTACATTGTATAGAAAATGTGAAATTTAAATTAAGAAAAAAAACTTACGTGATTGTTCATTAATAGTTGAATGCAAATCTTAACAAGAATTAGAGAACTCATAATGAATCGCCGATAACCTAGAGTTTATATACAGATTAGAAATTTAGAATTGATAATTACACAAAAAAAAAGGTAACAAATAAACAAGATAATCATCAAACTTTAAAATATATGAACAAGATAAGAATATAAGATTCTCAAGATCACTAAAAGTTTGAAAAAAACTTCAATGTCAGAAGATGCACAAGATATAATTGATTATCTAAATGTCGAATATGCATTACAGACAAATGATTACAAAAACGGTCGAATAAAAAACAGCAACATCAAACGGATATTCAACATACAACATAAAATTAGCAAATTAACAATAAAAACATAACAGTTTGAAGATTAAACAGTAAAATGAAGAGAATTTGACAATCAGACGATTACAATAACAATAAAAATAAGTTCATAAACAATGCACTGGAATTGACCTAATAATTATAAACAAAAGATGAATAAATATTAAAAATACCTGATTATTAGCTGAAATCTGAAGAAACTATTAGTAAATTGGATGAAAATGGTTGATTTTGAAGAACAGCCAAGATTTTGGATCGATTAGTGTTAGAAGATGAAGGACAGTGACAGAAGACACTAACGAAGACAAACATGAATATTAGATGAGACGTTGAACTTACCAAAATGCCCCTCCGTGTTTTTTTTTTTTTTGTTAATTAATGATTAATTTAGGGTGAGTCACCTATATAAAGGATATGATGGCCTCATTCCTGGCCACCATTCTTAGACAATAAACCCTTTTAACACTAAACATTCATTCATAGAGCTTGTGAGTGCATTTGAGAGCCTTTGAGTGACTTTTTGTGTTCTTGGAGTGAAGAAGAAGCTTTGGAGAAGAAGCAGTGAGAGTCCAGCCCTTGGATCTGAACATATCTGAGTTGGGAGCTTCATATAGAGGTATAACGCTTCAAGCTTTCACATTCTTTTGATTTTTGCATCATAGTAGAGTATTTTAGGGTTTTTGCCCCAAAAGTTGGAGACCTTATGAGATATTGAGCTCCATAGACTATGATCAACCCCTTGAGTGTATTTAGTGGTGTAGTGTCATAAAAATCCAGACATGGACGTTGGAATCAAGCCATGCATGAGATATGAGCTTGTTAAGATAAGAGAGTGAGTGTTTTGTGTGTTTGTGACCATATCAGGTATGCAAAGGCTTAAAGTCACCAACTTTATGGAGTAAGAGCTATTAGGGAGTCCAAATCTGTGATATCAGACAAGGTCTTAACTTATTAAGACCAAATGAGTAGAAAGAGTGAAACTTGGATGTACACTCGGCGTAATCCCAGTACGTACGGCATAGAGGTCGAGCATCCCCAATGTCTACAAGGCATCAGAGTACGCCCAACGTAGAGAGCTGGTACGCGCAACGTACTCTCTGTCATTGACTTTTTGTTCACTTTTAGGGTTTGGTCAATCTATGGACTATTAAGGCCATGGAGGGGTAAAATGGTATTTTGCCCTTCTGTGAGTTTGTGGAAGGGCTAGTCTAACTTCATTGAGCGCTACTATTAATTAGGTATAATTAACTTATGTGTTAGGCGGAGGCTAGACCGGTGATTCGTGTTCAAGGTTATCCGATTCTTACAAGGTGAGTCTTCTCACTATACATACCTAGAGTGGTAATCTGAATTGTGTGACTAGAGGTCTTATGTGTTTATATTATGTACTGTGATATCTTGCATTATGTCTATGTGATTTATTCTATGTATTATTCTGAGCTTACTGATTTAGGAATGGAGGGTCCATCTGAGTTAGGACCGAAGGGTCCACCCGAGTTGTGGGACCGGAGGGTCCCACAGAGACACATTGACCAGAGGGTCTTATTGAGTTATTGGGTCGAGAGGCTAATGAGTTGTGTGGTATTTTGGGGGACTCATTAAGCTTCGTGCTTACCGTGTTTTGTGTTTCAGGTACTTCTCTGGATCATGGGAAGGCACCGGTGATTGTACACACATCAATGTTTGAGTTATGTTTTGAGAGGATCCTGGAGTTGTGATATATACAGTTTTTGGATATGTGTTTTGATGCTTGGATATTTGTGACATTTTTGTGATTTTTGAAATGAGACAAAGGTGTTTTAAATTGAAATTTTTGGTTTGAAAATTTACGTTGTTACAAGTTGGTATCAGAGCCTTGGTTTAAGGGATTCGGATGCACCCCCGGGTGTGTTCGGACTCAAACTGAGGATTTTAGAAAAAATTTCAAAAAAAAAAGACAATTTTTCTAAAATGAGAAAGAGTTAAAGAGAAAATGAGTTGGATCAGTGTGTACAATCAACCAGAGCCTGGACCGTGATTTCCCAAAATACCCTTCCTTTTTGTGTTATGAGATATTTATGAGATATTATGCATGATAGAGGGTTGGATAAGTATTTCATATTTTAGGCCTAGAGTTGTCTGATTTGTGATGCCTTAGCCTAGGAGTTGCTGCTATCTGTGATGTGTTGTTGAGTATGAGCAGAGTAAGAGTATTTAGCAGAGATCACCTAGAGAGGGTTCTTGAGTTAAGAAAAAATATAGGATAGATACCTATATGAGCTTGTGAAGGGTCTACTGAGAGAGTAGTCTGTGATTCGTGAGATATAGAGTACTTGTGAATTGGGATCCTAGGAGTAGGACTTGGGGTGAATATAGGTTGGTGTGGAAGGTAGTATTTGGCCCGTACTAGTGAAAGCATCAGATCTGTAGGTAGTCCAAGTAAGAATCCTTATGATGCTAAGGATCAAGTAAGGTCAAGTGATCTAGTGTGAGCATACTCGAGCGAGTATTTGATGATTTTGTGTTCTGTTTCAGAGACATCATGGTCGGTACGCGCCGCAACCCATAGAGCAGTGGAGTTAGAGATGATGAGATTCGCAGGATGATTCATGAAGAGTTGGCCGCAGCCATACGAGAGGCTATCCCAGAGATGTTTAGCTCTATTAAGACCATTTTTATCGAGATGTTTGATGAGAGATATGTTGTTGTTACTGAGGCGGCTACTGCTGCAGCCACCGCAGCGGCCAGGCCACAGGGAGGTGACTTGTTGTTGTACCGGGAGTTCAGCAACATGAAGCCACCAGATTTTGTTGGCACTCAGGATCCAATTGCTGTGATGAGATGGATATCTGATATCGAGGGGTGTTTCTACACTTGTTAATGTCCAAAGCACTTGAGGGTACGGTTCATGCTGAGCCAGCTTTGCTTGGGATCGAAGGACTAGTGGAAGTTTGTGACAGCCAGTTTTACTCTTGTAGAGCACACTGTAGTGACATGGGAAAGGTTTACCTTGATGTTCCGAGATAAGTATGTTCCCCCAGTAGAGAGGGAACGGTTGGCCCAGGAGTTTCTGTCTCTCAAGCAAAAGACAGAGTCAGTGACAGAGATTACGAGGATGTTTCACGAGAGGGCATTGTTCTGCCATGAGCACGTGTCTACTGAGCAGGCACGTATGAGACGGTGTTTGAGCATTCTGAGGAGGGATATTCGATAGTTCATGGCGAATTCTTCTTATTGGACATTTACTGACCTTTAGGAAAATGCCCAGAGGAGGAAGATCGAGCTGGACACTCGGGTCAGGGAGGAGGCGGAGTCTCGGGGGAGAGACCGGCGACCGACACAGTCACAACCGGCAGCCAATCGGGCTAAGCCCACTGATTCAAGATCAGGGGGCCAGAAAGGCTGCACTTGTGGGATGTGCGGCAAGAGTCATGAGGGATCATGTTGAACAAGTATTTGCTACAAATGTGGCAAAGAAGGGAATATGGTGAGGGATTGCGCCAAAAGGTTTGCGACTCCGCCAACGGAGGGCCGAGTGCCCCCAACTTATTTAGGTATTAGCACAAGGATCTGCACCTGCTGTTATACGATCTACTGAGAGTCGGCTAGCAAAGGTCGAGACACCGAGGGTTCGTGGGAGAGCCTTTCAGCTGACAGCGGAGGAGGTCCGTGCAACACCAAATGTCATAGCCGGTATGTGATCTTTTACTTATTCTATTTTGAGTTATATTGTGTAGTGTTCAGGTAATTTTCTTGTCAGTTCTGTACCTTCCTTGGTGTTATTTGACTCGGGTGCAAGTCGATCCTTCGTGTCATTAGCATTTAGCCGCCACATTAGTATCGGACGTGAGGCATTGAGTCAACCTTTGAGAGTTTCTATAGACGATGAGCATGTGGTGTTTGCTACTGATGTGATCTGGGGATGTGTGCTCGAGATTTTTGGTTTTGAGTTTCCGATAGATCTGGTGTCGATCGCGATGGGAGATGTTTGTGTTATTGTGGTCACGGACTGGTTGAGTCGGTTCGAAGCTGTGATCGACTAGGAGCGTCAGGTGGTGACCATACAAGACCATAGTGGGGAGTGATTACAGTGTATGGCGAGGGTACTAGATCTGGGTCAGCTTTCTTCTCGGCTGCCAGAGCGAGATAGAGTCTACAGCAGGGTTGTAGGGCTTTTTAGCGTATGTGATGGATACGTAGGTTCCTACCGAGAGACCGAGTTCTATCGTTGAGGTTCTGATAGTGAGTGAGCTTCCGGATGTTTTTCCCGAGGAGTTACCGGGTGTGCCTCTCGAAAGGCAAGTGGAGTTCCTGATTGATTTGGTTCCGGGAGTGACGCCTATTGCCAAGGTACCTTACCGCCTTGCACCACTAGAGATGCAGGAGTTATCCTCACAGCTCCAGGAGCTGTTAGGGAAGGGATTTATTAGACCGAGTAGCTAGCTGTGGGGAGAGCCGAACCTTTTTGTCAAGAAAAAGGATGGTTCACACCGGATGTGAATTGATTACCAAGAGTTGAACAAACTGACATTCAAGAACCGTTATCCACTTCTGAGGATCTACAATGTATTCGATCAGTTACAGGGGGGGTCTTAGTTTTCTAAGATCATTTTGAGGTCTGAATATCATCAAATGAGGGTTTGCGAGGAGGATATCCAGAAGACGGCCTTTAGGACTCCTTATGGGCACTACGAGTTTGTGGTGTTTCCTTTTGGGCTCACCAATGCACCTGCAACGTTCATAGACCTCATGAACCGAGTGTGTAGGCCAATGTTGGATCGATCGGTGATCGTGTTCATCGACGATATCTTGGTATATTCGATATCCAGAGAGCAGCATAAGGAGCATCTGAGAGAGATTCTTGTAGTTTTGAGATCGGAGAGGTTTTATGCCAAATTCTCCAAGTGTGATTTTTGGTTATGAGAGGTCCAGTTCCTGGGACACCTCGTTAATCAGAATGGGATATTGGTCAACCCGGCCATGATTGAGGCTGTTATGAGATGGGAGGTGCCAAGATCCCCCACCGAGATCAGGATTTTTCTGGTATTGGTCGGCTACTATCGGAGATTTATTAGAGATTTCCCCTATATTTTCGTCCCTCTCACCAGGTTGACCCGGAAGGGCGTTACTTTTATTTGGGGCCCCTAGTAGCAGGACTCATTTGAGACTCTTCGCCAGAGATTGTGCGAAGCCCCGGTGTTAGCTCTCCTAGAGGGAGTGGAGGACTTTGTGGTTTACTGCGATGCATCTATATCAAGGATGGGTGTGGTGTTGATGCAGAGGGGCACATAATATCATACTCATCGAGGTAGTTGAAGCCTTATGAGACGAGTTATCCAACCAACGATCTAGAGATGGGGGAGGTGGTGTTCGCCTTCAAGATCTGACGCCACTATTTATACGGGGTTCGGTGTACCATATACACTGACCACAAGAGCCTGAAGTATCTCATGGATCAGCCCAACCTGAATACAAGATAAATGAGGTGGTTGGATGTGGTGAAAGACTATAACTGTGAGATCCTATACCATTCAGGCAAGGATAATGTGGTAGCCGACGCCCTGAGCCGTAGATCAGCGAGTGCTCCAGTCTGAGATATGTGCATGAGGATGAAGGTGATGACTCCAGTCTTAGATACCATTCGAGAGGCCCATGTGGAGGCCATGAGACCATAGAACCGCAAGAGGGAGCGGGTGATTGGGAAGTTGTCTGAGTTTGTGATGGATAGTCGAGAGATAATGACTTTCTGAGGGTGGATTTGGGTTCTTTATATGGGCGGATCTCAGCATATATTAATGGAGGAGGTGTATAGATCGAGATTCTCGATCCATCCTGGGGCCACTTATATGTATTTGGACCTGAAGAGAGATTATTGGTGGCCCTCTATGAAAAGGGATGTGGCACGGGTAGCTGAGAGGTGCCGTCGGGTTAAGGCAAAGCATCAGCATCCACATGGTCCATTATAGCCTCGGGAGATTCCCCATTGGAAGTGGGAATATATCTCTATGGACTTTATCACAAGGTTACCGAGTATTGCACCTGTAGTTGACGCGATTTGGGTGATTGTGGACCGGCTGACTAAGAGTGCTCACTTCCTTGCTATTAGTAAGACTTCTTCTGCAGAGAGACTGGCCAAGATCTATGTGAGAAAGGTGGTAGCACGACATGGAATGATGACATCGATAGTGTCAGATAGAGACGTGTGTTTTACTTCCAGGTTTTGGAATAAATTTCATGAGGAGTTGGGCACGCGTTTTCATTTCAATACTGCATACCACCCGCAGACGGACAGTAACGTCGTAAAAATTTGAACAATTTTTCTCTTTTTAAAATTTATAACATATCATTTTTAATCATAAATAAAAACATTGTGTCAACATTGTATTAGTACAAAACCCAAGATCAAAACATATAAACTCCAATGTGCGCATGTACGAATCATGTCGGCGCCTTCCCGCGATCATCACTGGTACCTGAAACACATAACACATAACACTGTAAGCATAAATGCTTAGTGAGTTCCCCAAAATACCACTCTAGCACATAATAGCCACTCAAGGTTGTAACTCTGTTGACCCTCAGGTCAATGTGTCTCAGTGGGGCCCTCCAGCCCAACTCTCTATGGGCCCTCTGGCCCTAACTCTGTGGACCCAAAGGTCCTAACTCTTTAACTCTGAATCATAAATATCACATATCACAATAAATCACAACACATAAATAACATGCAATTACACTGGCATATAACTCTAACATACTCTATCACATAACTCTGTTACCACACTAGGTAAAGTACAGTGAGAAGACTCACCTCAGGCGTCTTGGTAATTCTCTGACTTGGTAGAAATATTGCCTAGCCTCCGCCTATTCACATAAAGTAAATACTCTCATAAATATAACTCTCGAGACTAGACTCGACCCTCTATGGGCACCCTCGGAAGGGTAAAAGGCTATTTTAACCCCCTCTTGAATCAAGTACCCCATTGTTAACCAAACCCTAAAAGTCAATGAAAGTCAACGGTCAAACTTTGACCCAACTCGCCGAGTGCACTCTAGAGACTCGGCGAGTACACAAATGTCCACTAACTCTTTGTCCCGCTTGGTACGTCGAGTCCCTCCCTATGCTCGACAAGTCACACCAGGTATGAATCGCGGGGCCACCCCAACTCAACTCGCCGAGTCTCAAGACAACTCGGCGAGTACAGCCTTGAACTCCAGTCCTCTAATCCCCTTCTGACTCACTGAGTCATCCCCCGACTCGGCAAGTCTACTCACTGAGTGATTAACGGGCAACCTTCATACTACTCGCCGAGTCTGTTCTTGAGACTCGGGGAGTTCATGCCATGCACAAACTCAAAACAACTTCTGAGGTCAGATCTGTCCCATACAATCATAGATTTGGACTCCCTAAGCATGATAATCACGTAAAGTTCGGACCTTGACACACATATAACGTAGAAATGGTCCAAAATGGTGATTTAGCCCCAAAAATGTCATCCTAAGCTCATGACTTCCAAAATGACTCATAAAGCTCCAAGGGTTTAGGTCTCTGGATCTCTTTGAGTCCAGATCCAAGGCACAAACTCGATGAGGGACCAATTGCTCCACATAACCACCCTCAAAAGGGGTTAGAAAACCCTATTTCTAAGGATCAACACCAAAACTGGAGAAGGTTCGAACTAGTACCTCCTCTTGATCTTGATCACCTTCTTCTTGCTAAACAAAAGGTACAAAGATCAAATGAGACTTCTTCTTCCTCACAACGATTTGGCTCACTAAGGGTTCTCTCAAGGGACTGGTAGCCGCAATGGGAGGCTATAAGTGCCCTTAAATAGGCCCCAAACCCGGGGGATTAGGGTTTCATTAAACAGCGTGGACTCGCCGAGTCCACGGATGGACTCGCCGAGTCGGGACGTGAACCCAGATGAACATCCGCGACCATACTCGGCGAGTCTTGGCACCAACTCGCCGAGTTCCTCCACAAACTCCAAAAATAAATAAATAAAATCATATACCTAGGAATCCGGATGTTACAATTCTCCCCCACTAGAATCAGACTTCACCCTCAAAGTATCACTCTGAAAACAACTCCGGATGCTGCTCACGCATCTCACGCTCCGGCTCCCAAGTAAGCTCTGACCCTTTCCGATGCTGCCACTGGACCTGCACCAGAGGCACTTCCTTGTTCCTCAGAACCTTGATCTTTCGATCCCGAATTGCCACCGGTCTCTCAACGTAGTTCAGGCCCACATCTACCTGAATATCCTCTAATGGCACCACCACCGACTCATCGACTACACACTTTCTTAGCTACGACACGTGGAAGGTGTCGTGAATCTGACCTAGCTCTGCAGGTAGCTCCAGTCGGTAGGCTACCCTGCCTACCCTCACGATCACCCTGAAAGGACTGATATATCGGGGCCCCAACTTGCCCCTCTTCCTGAATCGGATCACTCATTTCCAAGGAGAGACCTTCAGGAGTATGAAGTCGCCGACCTGGAATTCGAGCTCGGACCGGCGCCTGTCCGCATAACTCTTCTGACGACTCTGAGCGGTCAATAACCTCTGCCTGACCTGCTGTATATGCTCAGTCATCTGAAGCACGATCTCTGTACTACCCATCACACGCTGCCCTACTTCTCCCTAGCAAATGGGGGTCCGACACCTCCTCCCATACAACAGCTTAAAAGGTGGCATACCAATGCTCGAATGATGGCTAATGTTGTAGGAAAACTCCGCCAAGGGAAAATACGTGTCCCAACTCCCGCCGAAATCCAACACACATGCCCGGAGCATATCCTCGAGCGTCTGAATCGTCCGCTCGCTCTGTCCATTAGTCTGGGGGTGGTATGCGGTACTAAAATGCAGTCTAGTACCCAATTCCTCATGGAATTTCTTCCAGAATATAGAAGTGAAACGCACATATCGGTCTGAGACAATTGAGATTGGCACTCCATGCCATGATACCACTTCCCTCGCATACATCTCTGCCAACTTCTCTGCGGATGAGCTCTCACTGACAGCGAGGAAATGAGCGCTCTTCGTCAACCGGTCTACAATCACCCAAATTGCATCGACGCCCCTCGTAGTCCTTGGCAATTTGGTCATAAAGTCCATAGTAATCTGTTCCCACTTCCACTCGGGAATCTCTAACAGCTGCAACTTGCCGTGCGGTTTCTGGTGCTCGGCCTTAACCCTGCGACAGGTTAGACACCTCTCAACGAACCATGCAACGTCCCTCTTCATACAGGGCCACCAATACTCCCTTTTTAGGTCCAAATACATCTTAGTGGCCCCGGGATGGATTGAGAACTTCGATCGATGAGCCTCTTCCATCAAAATGGTACGCGTTCCGCCCACATGCGACACCCATATCCGACCCTGAAATGTCATAAGCCCCCGGCTATCGGTAACGAACTCTGATACTTGCCCGATAACCCGCTCTCTCTTCTGGTTCTCTGGTCTCATGGCTTCGGTCTGAGCTTCTCGAATGGTGTCCAACACCGGAGTCATCACTGTCAATCTCATACAAATGTCACGCATCAGAACACTCTTCGCCCTACGACTCAAGGCATTGACTACCATGTTGGCTTTCTCCGGGTGATACAGGATCTCGCAATCATAATCCTTTACCACATCCAGCCATCTCCTCTGTCGCATATTCAGGTTGGGCTGATCCATCAAGTACTTCAGGCTCTTGTGATTCGTGTATATGGTACATCGGACCCCATATAGATAGTGACACCAGATCTTGAGGGCGAACACTACTGCCTCCAACTCTAAATCATGGGTAGGATACCTCGCCTCATGAGGCTTCAGCTGCCTTGATGCATATGCTATCACATGGCCTCTCTGCATAAGCACTGCTCCCAACCCTGATATCGACGCATCACAATATACCACAAAATCCTCCATTCCCTCCGGAAGGGCTAACATTGGGGCTTCGCAAAGTCTCTGGCGAACTGTCTCGAAGGAGGCCTGCTGCTCTGGACCCCAAGCAAAAGCTACACCCTTTCGGTTCAACTTAGTGAGTGGCATGGAGATCTTGGAGAAATCCCTAATGAATCTCCAATAATAGCCTGCAAGTCCTAGAAAACTCCTGATCTCCGTGGGTGACCTCGGCACCTCCCAACTCATCACCGCCTCAATCTTGGCCGGGTCGACCAATATCCCTTTCTGGTTAACGAGATGTCCTAGGAACTGAACTTCTCGTAACCAAAAATCACACTTGGAGAATTTGGCGTAAAGCCTCTCCGATCTCAAGACCCCTAGGATCTCCCTCAGATGCTCCTCATGCTGCTCTCTAGATCTCGAATACACTAAAATGTCGTCGATGAATACGATCACCGAGCGATCCAACATCGGTCTACACACCTTGTTCATGAGATCCATGAACACCGCTGGTGCGTTGGTGAGCCCGAAAGGCATCACCACGAACTCGTAATGCCCGTAACGAGTCCTGAACACTGTCTTCTGGATATCCTCATCTCGCACCCTCACCTGATGATATCCAGACCTCAAATCGATCTTGGAGAACCAAGATGCTCTCTGCAACTGATCGAACAAATCGTCAATCCTCGGCAATGGGTAACGGTTCTTGACCGTTAATTTGTTCAACTCCTGGTAATCAATGCACATCCGGTGTGAACCATCCTTTTTCTTGACAAAAAGGATAGGAGCTCCCCAAGGGAAACTACTCGGGTGAATAAACCCCTTTCCTAGCATCTCCTGAAGCTGCGAGGATAACTCCTGCATCTCTGGAGGTGCAAGGCGATAGGGCGCCTTGGCGATAGGCGCGGCCCCCGAAACCAAATCGACACTGAACTCCACCTGTCTCTTGGGAGGTACGCCTGGAAACTCCTCCGGGAATACATCCGGGAACTCACGCACTATCGGAACCTCTCCCACAGACCTCGGTCTCTCTGACTCAACCCTCGCGTCCATCACATACGCTATGAATCCCTTACATCCCTGCTGAAGACTCTGCCTTGCCTTGGCGGCTGAGCAAAATGTTGAACTGGAACGTGTACCCTCGCCGTATACCGTATGAACTCCCCCACTAGGGTCTCGCATGGTCACCAGCTGTCGTTCGCAGTCGATGATTGCTCCAAAACTGCTCAACCAGTCCATGCCCACGATGACACAGACATCCCCCATCGTAATAGGGACCAAATCTATCGGAAACTCCACCCCAAAAATCTCAAGTACACAACCTCGAATTACCTCGGTGGCATACACCGCTCTCTCATCGGCTATGGAAACTCTCAGAGGTCGAATCAACGCCTCTCGACTAATATTGATGTGTTGGCTAATGGCCAACGATACAAAAGATCGACTCGCACCCGAGTCAAATAACACTAGAGCAGGTACAGAAATCACAAGGAAAATACCTACGCATAACATAATATAAGCACAATATCTCAATATACAAAAGAATACATGAAAGAGTACATACCGGCCACGACATCGGGTGCTGCGCGGACCTCCTCCACAGTCAACTGGAAGGCTCTCCTGCGTGCCTTCGGTGCCTCGACCTTCGCAGCAGGGGCCGATCCCGGAGATGCTCCTTGCGCTGACCCTCGCAACTGTGGACACTCTGCCTTCCAGTGTCCAGTCTGGTTGCAATGAAAACAGACTGAAAAACCCTTGGGGCAATCCTTGGCCATGTGCCCCTCCTTGCCACACTTGTATCATGACCCTGCTCTGCATATCCCATTGTGGCTCTTGCTGCACTTGCCATAGGTGCGGCCCTTCTGGTTCCCAGATCTCAAATCAGCAGGTTTGGCTCGCTTGGCTGCCAGCTGAGACTGAGCCGGCCGCCGATCCTTTCCCTGAGACTCAGCCTCCTCCTTAGCTTGGGTCTCCAACTCTATTTCCCTCTTCTGGGCATTTGCCTGAGGCTCAGCAAATGTCCAGTACGATGAGTTCGCCACGAACTCTCGTGTATCCCTCCTCAACACACTCAAATATCAGCTCATACGTGCCTGCTCGGAGGACGCGTGCTCTGGGCAGAACATCGCCCTCTCATGAAACTTCCGAGTAATCGCGGTAACCAACTCAGTACCCTGCTTGAGGGTCAGGAATTCATGTGGCAATCGCTCCCTCTCCACCTGGGGAACGTACTCATCTTGGAACATAGCAGTGAACCTCTCCCAGGTTACTGTAGTAAGCTCAGCAGGCGTGTAGTGCGCCGTCACAAACTTCCACCAGTCCTTCGCTCCCAAGCGAAGCTGGTTCAGTGCAAACCGAACTCTCAAATGCTCAGGGGATGAGCAAGTAAAGAAACACCCCTCAATGTCTGATATCCATCTCATCGCTACAATCGGATCCTGGGTCCCATCGAACTCTGGCGGTTTCGTGTTGCTGAATTCCCGGAACAGCAACGCATCACCACCCTGCCGCCTCGTCACAGCAATAGCTGCAGTGGCCGCAGCAACAGCAGCCTTAGAAAGAGCAGTGTATCTCTCGTCAAAGGTCTCAATCAGAGTGGTCTTGATACACCCGAACATCTCTGGTATCTCTGCCCTGATAGCCGCAACCACTTCTTCCTAAATGATCCTACGGATCTCAGCCTCGCTCGTGCTACTGCTCACTGGTGTGTGGCGTGTCCCAACCATGGTCTCCTTCTAAAATATAACATAAGAACATTAGATACCCCCTCGAGTATAGTCACACTCGATAACTCCACCCTACTTGTTCCTTAGTGCCCTAAGGATTCTTACTTGGACTGCACACCAACCCGGTATTTTCAGTAGTACGGGCCCAATACTACCGTCCATACCGCATCAGTATTCATCCCAAGTCCTCCTCCTTGAGCCCCAAATCCCAAGTACTCTTCTCTCTCTATCATGTGCTAATCACTAGCAAATCTCTCATAAGCACCTCGCTGCTATCCAAACACTCTTAAGCATATCTAGCAGCAAGACCCCTAGACTAAGGCATCATATATCAGGCCACTCTAGTCCTAATAAGAATACCTAGTCTACTCTAGCATGCATATCGTAATTCATCATATAGCATAACATAACATATTTGATAATCACTTATTATGAGGGTATTTTGGGAAATCACCGTTCGGGTGCTGGCTGATCGTACACACAACTCTGCTCTGTTTGTCTCAAGACTCTCTTTACTCTTTTTTTTTCAAAAAATTTACTTTATTATTAAAATTTTCCTCAAATCCCCAGTTTGAGTTCAGACACGCCCGAAGATGTATCCGAATCCCTCAAACCAAAGCTCTGATACCAACTAGTAACGTCGTAAAAATTTGAACAATTTTTCTCTTTTTAAAATTTATAACATATCATTTGTAATCATAAATAAAAACATTGTGTCAACATTGTATCAGTACAAAACCCAAGATCAAAACATATAAACTCCAATGTGCATGTGTACGAATCATGTCGGCGCCTTCCCGCGATCATCACTGGTACCTGAAACACATAACACATAACACTATAAACATAAATGCTAAGTGAGTTCCCCAAAATACCACTCTAGCACAAAATAGCCAGTCGAGGCTGTAACTCTGTTGACCCTCAGGTCAATGTGTCTCAGTGGGGCCCTCCAGCCCTAACTCTCTATGGGCCCTCTGGCCCTAACTCTGTGGACCCAAAGGTCCTAACTCTGTAACTCTCAATCATGCATATCACATATCACAATAAATCACAACACATAAATAACTTGCAATTACACTGGCATATAACTCTAACATACTCTATCACATAACTCTGTTACCACACTAGGTAAAGTATAGTTAGAAGACTCACCTCAGGCGTCTCAGTAATTCTCTGACTCGGTAGAAATATTACCTAGCCTCCGCCTATTCACATAAAGTAAATACTCTCATAAATATAACTCTCGAGACTAGACTCGACCCTCTATGGGCACCCTCGGAAGGGTAAAAGGCTATTTTAACCCCTCTTGACTCAAGTACCCGATTGTTGACCAAACCCTAAAAGTCAACGAAAGTCAACGGTCAAACTTTGACCCAAATTGCCGAGTGCACTCCGGAGACTCGGCGAGTACACGCATGTCGACTAACTCTTTGTCCCTCTTGGTACGTCGAGTCCCTCCCTATGCTCGACGAGTCACACCAGGCATGAATCGCGGGGCCACCCCGACTCAACTCGTTGAGTCTCAAGAACAACTCGGCGAGTACAACCTTGAACTCCAGTCCTCTAATCCCCTTCTGACTCACTGAGTCATCCCCCGACTCGGCAAGTCTACTCACTGAGTGATTAACGGGCAACCTTCATACTACTCGCCGAGTCTGTTCTTGAGACTCGGCGAGTTCATGCCATGCACAAACTCAAAACAACTTCTGAGGTCAGATCTGTTCCATACAATCATAGATTTGGACTCCCTAAGCATGATAATCACGTAAAGTTCGGACCTTGACACACATATAACGTAGAAATGGTCCAAAATGGTGATTTAGCCCCAAAAATGTCATCCCAAGCTCATGACTTCCTAAATGACTCATAAAGCTCCAAGGGTTTAGGTCTCTGGATCTCTTTGAGTCCAGATCCAAGGCACAAACTCGATGAGGGACCAATTGCTCCATATAACCACCCTCAAAAGGGGTTAGAAAACCCTATTTCTAAGGATCAACACCAAAACTGGAGAAGGTTCGAACTATTACCTCAAAAAGGAAGTCTCTGAACTCTAGAACTGCTAGAATCACACCTCTTCTTGCTCTTGATCACCTTCTTCTTGCTAAACCAATGGTACAAAGATCAAATGAGACTTCTTCTTCCTCACAACGATTTGGCTCACTTAGGGTTCTCTCAAGGGACTGGTAGCCGTAATGGGAGGCTATAAGTTCCCTTAAATAAGCCCCAAAACCGGGGGATTAGGGTTTCATAAAACAGCGTGGACTCGCCGAGTCCACGGATGGACTCACCGAGTCCAGACGTGAACCCGGATGAACATCCGCGACCATACTCGGCGAGTCTTGGCACAAACTCGACTTGTTCCTCCACAAACTCCAATAATAAATAAGTAAAATCATATACCTGGGAATCCAGATGTTACATGGACGAGCATAGCGAGCAGATGATTTAGACGCTTGAGGACATGTTGCATGCATGTGCTATGGACTTCAGAAGAAGTTGGGATGCTTACTTACCCCTGGCTGAGTTTTCTTACAACAATAGCCACCATTCGAGTATTGATATGCCTCCCTTTGAGCTTCTATATAAGAGGAGGTATCGGAATCCCATTTGTTAGGGAGAATTGGGGCAGAGAGTGATGGGTGGCACTGAGATAGTGCTGAAGACGACTGAGCAGATTCAGCAGGTCAGACAGAGGTTACTGACAGTCCGGAGTCGCCAGAAGAGTTATGCAGACAGGAAACGGTCCGAGCTAGAGTTCCAGGTCGGAGATCTTGTTCTCTTGAAGGAATCCCTATGGAAAGGGGTGATCTGATTCAGGAAATATGGCAAGCTGGGGCCCCGATACATCAGTCCTTTTAGAGTGACCGCCGGAGTAGGTAGGGTAGCATACCAGTTGGAGCTACCTGCAGAGTTGAGTCAGATTCATAACACCTTCCACGTATCCCAGTCAAGGAAGTGTGTAGCCGATGAGACGGCAGTGGTACCCTTAGATGACATTCAGGTGGATGCGAGCCTGAATTACATTGAGAGGTTGATCGCGATTTTAGATCAAAAGGTGAAGGTTCTGAGGAACAAGGAGTTTCCCCTGGTTCAATTCCAATGGCAACATCGGAGAGGGTCCAAGTTGACTTGGGAGCCGGAGTCTGAGATGCGAGAGCAGCATCCAAAGTTATTTGCGGAGCATGACTTCCAGGGCGAAGTCTGATTCTAGTAAGGGATAATTGTAGCATCCAAAGTCCAGGTATACCTTATAACCATTAATCTTTTGAGTACTTGTCTATTTTAGCCGTTATTAAGAAAAGGTGGTGAATGAGTACGTAGGGAGTATGCGAATGTACGCTCAGCGTACCTATATGCATGTTTTTCACGTGGAACCCACCTAGTACGTTGGGCGTACCAGAGGGTACGCTGGGCATACTAGGCCCAGAGTGAAAACCCTAAGTTAGGGTGAGTCCCCTATATAAAGGATATGATGACCTCATTCCTGGCCACCATTCTCAGATAACAAACCCTCTTAACCCTAAACATTCATTCATAGAGCTTGTGAGTGCATTTGAGAGCCTTTGAGTGACTTTTTGTGTTCTTGGAGTGAAGAAGAAGCTTTGGAGAAGAAGGAGTGAGATTCTAGCCCTTGGATCTGAGCATATCTGAGTTGGGAGCTTCATATAGAGGTATAATGCTTCAAGATTTTTCACTCTTTTGATTTGTGCATCATAGTAGAGTATTTTAGGGGTTTTGTCCCAAAAGTTGGAGACTTTATGAGATAGTGAGTTCCAGAGACTATGATCAACCCCTTTGAGTGCACTTAGTGGTGTAGTGTCATAAAAATCCAGACATGGACATTGGAATCAAGCCATGCATGGGATATGAGCTTCTTGAGATAAGAGAGTGAGTGTTTTGTGTGTTTGTGACCATATCAGCCATGCAAAGGCTTAAAGTCATTGAATTTATGGAGTACGACCTATTAGGGAGTCTAGATCTATGATATGAGACAAGGTCTTAATTTATTAAGACCAAATGAGTAGAAAGAGTGAAACTGGGATGTACGCTGGGCATAATCCCAGTAAGCGCAACGTAGAGGTCGAGCATCCCCGATGCTTGTATGGCAACAGAGTACACCCAGAGTAGAGAGCTGGTACGTACAACGTCCTCTTTACCGTTGACTTTTTGTTGACTTTTAGGGTTTGGTCAATCTGTGGACTATTAAGGCCATGGAGGGGTAAAATGGTCTTTTACCCTTCTGTGAGTTTGTAGAAGGGTTAGTCTAGCTTCATTGAGTGTTGTTATTAATTAGGGATAATTATCGTATGTGTTAGGCGGAGGATAGACCGGTGATTCGAGTTCGAGGTTATCCGATTCTTACAAGGTGAGTCTTCTCATTATACATACCTAGAGTGGTAATCTGAGTTGTGTGACCAGAGGGTCCTGTGTGTTTATATTGAGTACTGTGATGTCCTGCATTATGTCTATGTGATTTATGATATGTGCTATTCTGAGCTTACTGAGTTAGGACTGGAGTGTCCATCTGAGTTAGGACCGGAGGGTCCACCCGAGTTGTGGGACCGGAGGGTCCCACTGAGACATGTTGACCGGAGGGTATTATTGAGTTATATTCTCGAAAGGCTAATGAGTTGTTTGGTATTTTGGGAAACTCACTAAGCTTCGTGCTTACCGTGTTATGTGTTATGTGTTTCAGGTACTTCTCAGGATCATGGGAAGACGCCGACTTGATTGTACACATCTCAGAGTTTGAGTTATGTTTCGAGAGGATCCTGGAGTTGTGATATATTCAGTTTTTGGATATGTGTTTTGATGCTTGGATATTTGTGACATTTTTGTGATTTTTGAAATTAGACGAAGGTGTTTTAAATCGAAAATTTATGTCGTTACAATATAGATAGATAATCATATCCTCCCTTTGGAAAATTTTCAAACTAGGTGGAACCGGTATGTTCCTATAAAGATGAATATTTTATTAGGAGTGTGATTTTTGAACCATCTCCTATGTACGAACAACTTGGATAAGCATGATATAGATATTCCAACAATTTTATATCCTATTTATAAATTAGATGTTGAACAACTTGATCATTTGTTATTCAAATGTAAAGTTGAAGCTACAACTTGTGATGTGATTTACAAATTCTTGGATTTTTGGCTTACTCATATGGATTCTCCTAGAGATATTTTCGAGTTTATTTATAGTTTCTCTTATTCTGCAAAGAAGAAGCTTGTTATTGATGTTGTTGTGTGTATTACATTATAGTTTCTCTAGTGGTTCATAAATAATAAAGTTTTTGCTAGTAACCAAGACTAGAAATATTGAAATTGTTGATTCGATTAAGGAGTTCTATTTTTTATGGTTTTGTAGTAGAAATACTAAATGCTCTAGGAATTGGGTTTTGTTGGCTTAATAACACAATTGACATTGTCTAATATGTTTTTCTTGTTCAAATGTTTTGCTAGATTCTTCTTAATATATAGAACTTAAAGAACTTCAAACGGATGATATATGAACTTTGGTAAATTACGCATAGTAAAACAAAAAAATTGTTAACAAAAAACTGAAAACTAAACCCAATATTTAATGTGTTTCAGTCAAAATGACGTATGTTTACGGGCGAATGAGAGAGACATAGAGGATTTTTATAACATTCAATGGCAATTATAATCACTTACAATGTTACACCTCACTCGAGCGTTCAAAATAAAAGAATATCTCCTACATACAACTGTTCCAAATGATGTATTCTCACAATGATTTCTTTCTTAAATGTGCTCACAAAAACTAGCACAATGGATAATAAGCACGTGTGGGTATGTTTCTATCTATAGGTAATGACAAGAAACCCTAATTTTGATAGGCCATGATTATCCCTTATTAGCCTATGAAAGGGATTATGAAATTGTCAACTAATCACAAGACGAGACGCCATGCAGGTGCTTCCAGAATTTTCAATGTTAAGGGATGTGTATGCCCATCTTCCGTGCACATTGGAGCGCATCATACCTACCCCATCGTAACATAGGAGAACATTCTTTACGTATGGAGTGCATTCTCATGGAGCACCTTTGGCCATACAAGAACAACTTTACAAGACCCTAACACATTATGACCAAGGTGGAGCACATCATGATGACCACGAACGCATCTGGCATAGGGGCACATCGACACATGCTAGTGAGCCAAGAGAGTATTATCTTCATAAGAGCACATTAGCTGACCAATAGCACATTTACGCACCAAAAGCACATTTTGCACACCAATAGCATCATGTGCACTAAGATCACACTTGCTTACAAAGAACACATTTATTCACCGAAATCACATTGAACACCCAAAGCACAATTGCTCACTAAGAACACATTTGCTCACAAATAATATAATTACACACCAAAAACACATTTGCTCAATTATTCACGTCCCAACATGAATGACCTGATGGCCATGTTCGTAACCGACTCAAACCTAAATTTAGCAATTTACAAAAAGAACGATTAAATTGTTAAATCGGTTAAATAATAAAATAATTACTTTTTGTGTATATCCTTTTTATATGATAACAACGTTGATATTAATATTTTTAAGTTGCTATTAAACAACACGGAAACAATAACATAAAGAAGATTTCGTGACATTTCTAAAAGAGGAAAAACAAAATAGTATTCTTCTATCATCATTTATGTTTTCCTTCCGTCTTGTCATTTCATCTTTAAAGCGACATTATTCAATGAAAAGTTTCAACAGTAAATTATAATTTTGGTCCTTGTTGTTTGTTGTAGTTTGTACTTTTAGTCAAATTATTAATTTTTTTACATGACTTATCTTTGTGGTTTCAAAAAATTAAATCGGTGGTCCCTAAGTCAATTACCGTCTAAGTTTCTGTTAACTACAATTTAAGAAGTTGTTTTTACCCTCGGACCAAACTCATAAAACATGTAAACTTTAGGGGCCATTTTTTAAAATTGTTTGAAATCTCGGCTAAAACCCTAATCTATCAAATATATCACACAATAAGGCCGATGGTGTGAGCGAGAGAAAGGTGTCCGGAAGCTTTCCATTTCAATTGAACACCGCACGTTAACTAAGGGAAAGGTGGTGAGGGAAGGAGATGGGGTGCTCATTGCCGCACTCTCTCTCTCTCTCTCTCCTATTTCTATTGACCAATTTTTTTTTAATCTTTTTTAATACTTATTAAATTATATACCTACTAAAAATTAAAAAAAAAATATCAAAACTAATGGTTTTTAATTCCTACAAAATGAGTATAATATTGTAGGAAGTATATTTAAAAAAAAAAAAAAAATAGTGAGAGAAGTTTCTCACTCATTCCTTGAGTCTAGGTGAAGGAAATGAAAGTAAGGGTAAAGGTGTTTTGGCTCACAAAAAGTAAATGGAGTTTTACACCCATACCCTCCGGTCTAATATTTCACTTCTCATCGACAGGTCCCTCCAAACCCACTCTCCCTAAACATATTTTCGCCCCCTCTTATCTTTTGTAGATATCAAAACGACATCGTTAAAATCGCTCATCTCCAACATCTTTGTTAGAATCAAAATTGAAGTTCGTCCATTTAAACCCAACTCTGTGGATTGGAATCAAAATTGAAACATGTCATTTGTATAAGGCGATAGAGCTAAAGTATCCAACATCGAAAGTTCTAATGTTTATGAACAAAAGTTTTATTAAGTTATCATGCATTGCTTGTCTCTAGTTTTATGTTATTTAGTTTTCATTTTGTTTTTGGTCTAGTTTCTATTCTTTGTGTTATGTTCAGATTTATGTGTTATGTTCAGATTTATGTTTTCCTGTTTGAAGTGTTAAGGGGTGGGGTTAGGGTGGTTGTAACTTGTAAGATGAAGGGAAGGAGGAATGGAGGATGAGGATATTGTACACCAACAAAGACAAGGAGGGGGTTGGGTAGTTGTCCAAAGAACGAACATATGTGAATGGAATAAACTATAGCTATGGTGGTGGGGTTGGTTGTGATGATGACCATGGAGATTGGTGGCTGGTGGTGTTGTGGTTGGTTTTTCGATTGCATGTGGCTAGTGGTAGTGGTAGTGGTGGGTGGTTTAATGGTGTTGATATCGGTGGTGGTGGTGATTTGTCTTTTAATTAAAACTTAAGAAAATAAGAAAAAGACAAATACAAATACAAATGCAATTTCTTCATTTACCTGGCACTTAACGAAGCTTTATATACAGTATCTGCCTCATGAATTTCAAGATTCGAAAACCACAAACACGAACAATATTAAAAGAACGCAAAAGTTAGATAAAAAAAAATACTGAAGCAACATATATGTAAATCAGTAACTTATTTAATTTTCAATCTCTAAGACTTCAAAAAATATGTTATCCCCTCATTCTGGTCCGTCATGAATTATTTGTACTTTTCAACCGAATTCCTAAACTCATCAATTCATCATAAAATTAATTTTTCCAACAAATTTAGTTTTACCTATAAATCTATTTTGAATATTTTTTTGTACATATTTTTATACTTTTTCACAATTTTTTTATATTACATTTTTTTATATTTTTTACAATTTTTTTAAAACTATTTTTAAAACAAATATTATACAATCATTTTAAAAAAATTAACTTTGTTAATAAAACATATTTTTATAATTTTTTTACAACTTTCGGTTAAAAAAAAGTTGCAAAAAAGAGAAGTAAAATAGTTCCAAAATAGTGTACAAAAGAAAAAAGAAAGAAATGTTTAAAAATGATTATTAAAAAAAATTATAACTGTACTAAGGATTATAAGAAGATGTAAAAAAAAGCTATGAAAATTTTTTAAATATTACAAAAACGTTATGAAAAATTTATATAAAAATTTACAACAATTCATTAAAAAGTTGTTAAATTTTTTTATGAAAAACACGAAACGAAGTTAGAAAAAAAAAATTATAGCATGTTCATAATATAATTAAAAATATAAACAAAATATGTAATAAAATTTTGTTGGTAAAAATATAAAACTAAAATATAATATGCAAATAACCAAAAGAAGAGGGTCGTTTGTAGCAAATAACCATTAAAAAGACAATTTTATTAAATGATCATGACTTCTGCAGAGAGGGTATGTACGAAAGTCGTTACTCTCTGAGGAAATGGTATAATCGCTAAAGAAATGAGGTGGCATGGCTAATTTCGTAAAATCACTCAGTTTCTGAGTTAATGTTGCTAAAGAAAAACGTGTTTGGCCATTTGGGGGAGGCTAATTGCGGAACGAAGATGAGACGAAAGATCGATTGATTAAAGAAATACAAACGATAGCTGGTAATCGATGGTGAGACGATAGCGGAAACTACAAGAAATAAAAGACGATGTGTTATCAGATTGCTATGGAACTCATGTAAGTTATCATCTTTCTTTTGAAATTGTATGGAACCTAGTTAAATTGACAATCAGCAAAACAAACGTAGTTTTAGAATTATAATTGTTGTATCGAATCAATTAGATTTTTGTAATGGTGTATCCTAGTTAAATTGACAACAAATCAGTTAGGGAATCCGGAATTTCGCTATGGATCACCGAAGAATAGTTCCTCAAAACTATTTGAATGAAGAACACTGCAGTAGAAGGCATTTATGCGAAACCATATAACCCTCTGTGGAATTTGATTTAAAAAAACGGGTTTTTTTTATTTTATTTTACGACTTGGAATATTTATGAATGCACATTACCATTACTAAATACGCCAAAATTCAAAAAAAAAAAAAAAAAAAAAAGCCACACTAAATGCCCTTCTTCCAAATTATTACATAAAGATTTCAAATTCCTTTAAACGATATAGCAATGTATTTTGAAAGATGGACAATTTTTGTTAAAAATTTAAAACAGTGACCAATTTCGTCATTTAAAGGAATTGTTCTTCATTAAAATCCCTCTTTCAAAGTACATTGCTATATCGTCAAATTCCATTAAGATCACAATTTCGTCATTTACGGTCTTAATTTGTATATAAATAGAGACCGAGTTTGGTTTTGAACAAGTATATATTATTATATTATATAAAATTTAACGGATTATATATAAGTAATCCATTTTTTTTTATAGAATTTTATCGTTTAATTCCTAAAATGCATTGCACTTTAGAAGGGTTCAATGGAACATAATACAAAAAATAAAAAAATTATTTTTCCCTATTGAAGGGTACTAGGGGAAACGTTTTTCTCAAAGTACGTTGCTAATGACATCATGTATAGAGATATGTTTTTGTTTTTTTAAACAACAAAAATGGGTTATTTTTTAATTTGTATATTAACATTTATATGTATATGTGTTATCTTTTGTAGCATAGTATACGAGGATGGTCTGCACAGTTAACTTTTAAAGCGGCAGTTGGGACAATCTTGAAGAAGTTCATTCCAAGACTAAATACTAGGAGAATTGAATTATTTTGAGAGACATCGTTTGGCACCATCATTAGTATGCCAATCCCGAATGGTGATCTAATGCTCTGTCATTTAATGATGTTGCATGAGGTTCGTGATGTGGTAATAGCCAGGGCTGGGAGGTTCCGTTTCGAGTTACAGGGCAGGGTCGTGGGATATGGTGAAACCGACTTTTGCTTGATAAGCGGGTTCAGATTTGGACCTTATGTTGATGTAATCAATACAAAATGCAACAAAAAATATGTATTACGAAATCAGTTGTTCCCAATTGTGAGAGATGAAGATTTACGGCTGACAAGTATAAAAGACTACATAAAAGGGACATAATTCTTTTCTTGCAGCGATGATGATGCGGTAATGCTTAAGCAGGTTGTGTTTTTTTGTTGAAAGGTCTCATAGGAAGGTATACAGATACGTGGATTCCGCCGGTTGTGGATGAGCTCGTTGATAATGTATGTAACTGGAACATGTCCTAGATTTAGTAATCCTTTATCATTACAAAATGATTTATATTAAATAAAATGAGTATGACAAGTTTGCGTGGGGTACGTTTTTGTGGAGGTATAGTCACACACAATTATGACTTGTGTTTGGGGAAATCCACAGATTTTTACTAGATCAAGACAATCTGGTTTCCCCGAAGACGTTTAAGTATATGGTGGCCGATTTTCAGCTTCCGTTTAAGGTGAGTTTTAAGTGCAATTAATATTATACATATACATTTTAAAGTTTTTATAATCATTGACAAATCATAAGA